>NC_139959.1:40119534-40390677 GCF_963454915.1 Gymnoscopelus microlampas | reverse complement strand
ATGTAGCTGTGGATTGGCGAATGGGGTGACTAATCGATAGAAAAAGTCATGTTGGGGGTGAATCCCTTTAAGCCCCATTAAAAATATATCAAGAGATGCACGATATTGAAATTATGACCGATATCCGATTATTTGCTAGGTCATATCGGCCGATACCGATCCGATACCTATATATTATATTTATATTGAGCTAATTGCTGAATTGAAATGGACTTGAAATGGAATTGAAATGGACCCGTAAGGTCCATTTGGTTCCTGAGTTATGGGTGTCCTTGAAATGAAAAAAGTTTGAGAGCCACTGTTGTTAGAGAATGCTTGATACTACTAATAGACAAACACTGAGACTGATGATGTTGTTACCATGCTAATGATGTTGTGAACACACTGACAATGCGTGCCTTGTTTATGAAACAGGACCAATTTTATACATGTTTTTAACAGTTCTGAACTTTCAATAAAAATACGCTCGAGTCAGGTCCCACCAGGGTGTCGTGTGTCACCTCATTTTGGTCAGTGTTTCTTTTCTTTTGCAAAGCTGCACCATGTAACTTTCCTCTTCTGCCCTGGATTTGAACCTGGTTTCCAGCACTGAAATGTTTTACTTTAAAAAAATGTACAATATGCCTTTAAATGTAGTACTACAACAATACAAGAGTGAGCCTGATCCATGTTCAAATCCCAGGTCTCCTAGTTCAATGCTGGAGTACTAAATTGGTTTTAGTTGCTGCAAGAAATACTGTAAAGTAAACTTCCAAAGAGTATATCTTCACCTGTTTCTCATAATCCGGATTTACCGGCAGGTCTTAGTGAGACCGGTTTACAGAGGTGGACTAATAATGGCGTTAACAATCTAGGTTGTCTATTTAGAAACACAGACTTGAAATCCTTTTCAGAGATTAAGGAGGAATATGGTTTGCCCCCTACAAGCTTCTTTCAGTATTTACAATTGAGACATTTCTTACAATCACTGATTCAGAAAAATAGGTTTCAAATAGACGAGATAGAACTCTTTTTTTAGTACTGAATCTATGTTAAAACTCACTTCAAAGATCTATACAGTTCTCATTAGTAGAGTGACCTCATCCTTCCAACCTCTCAAAAGGATATGGGAAAAAGATTTAAATATAATTATAGATCAAGAAACATGGACAATGATATCTCTACAGTAGCACAGACTCTAAGCCAGTGGTTCTCAACCAGTGGTCCGGGGACCACCAGTGGTCCTTGGGGTCCCCAGCGAAATTAGTTAACACAATCATTTTAACCACTTATTCAAAAATAGCAGATCTACAAGCTCATAGAGCTTGTAGATCTGCTATTTTTGAAAAAATCTTGAAAATGTGTGCAAATCTTTGTATATACATATTTTTAAAGCGATAATTTTTCACTCCAATCTTTGCTTATGGGGGTCCTGGCACAATACATTTTCAGATGGGGGTCCGCGGCTAAATATGGCATGAAACTACAGTTTTCAACCTTCTATTCTAAGCATAAAAGGAATAAAAGTATTGGAAATAAGAAATACTCCAGTAAAGTGCAAATACCTCAAAATTGTACTTGAGTACATGTACTTAGATACTTTACACCACTGTTAATTAGTATCATTGGTAACACCTGTGAAGGAAGGAAGAGGTGGCCCAATGCAGTGCCATCTTTTCAAAAATAAACTAAAGTAAGTCTCTTCTGCAGATATACCTACTAGCTCTGTTGAAACATCATAACTACGAGTTTCATACATAAACAAGACTTAGCAGAGATACCATCCACTGCTGGTGAGTTCAGTCAATGTAATTGTATCCACAAACTTAACTTTATGCTGGCTAGCTATGCTAACATTATACTGTAAATGTCTAGATGATTCGTAGAATGATGTGACTTATTGAAAATAACATGTATTTTGTTGACATTTTACATTTAGTCTTCAATCAGCTATGGGAAATTGATCATGGTTTATTTAGGGGCGGGGGGGCAAATTACAAGTAGCTCAGAGGTAAAGTAATTTCTTAGCACTGTAGGGCCCTCACTTTTAGCTATTTGAAAATTAATATCAGATCCCCCTTTTTCTGACCACATAATCAGTGGATTAGGTTTAGGATTTATTCTAGCAATGCCATTTGATGGCAAATGTGTAACTATGTCTGTTCCTGTGTCCATGCACTCACACTAACACTTTTCCCTTTTATGAAAAACCTTTTCAAAATGTTGCAACTAATCATACTTTGATCCATGCAAAGATATCAAAAGAGAATATGGAGTAAGAGATACATAGCCTGGCATTGCCAGACTGAACATGTGAATGTTTGTGATCCCACGTGATCAATCTGGCAATGCCAGGCTAGAACATGTGGCCACAAGCAACAATGGTGGAAAAAGTACTCAAATTCTTTACTTAAGTAAAAGTATCAATACTGCAATATAAAAATACTCGGTTACAAGTACAAGTCCAGAATTCAAAATTTACTTGAGTAAAAGTACAAAAGTATTGGCATCAAAATGTACTTAAAGTACCAAAAGTAAAAGTACTAAATATTTGAAAATAGCCGATCTACAAGCTCACAACGCGTCGCGTTGTGAGCTTGTAGATCTGCTATTTTCAAATAGCCTAGGTATAAAATAGGTTTAAAGTGGTTAATGTATGTTTTATAATGTAATAATTTACATCTGAAAAGTAACTAGTAACTAAAGTTTTCAAGTAAATGTAGTGGAGTAAAAGCACAATATTTGCCTCTGAGATGGAGTAGAAGTAAAAGTACTGGAAATTGGAAATACTCAAGTAAAGTACAAATACCTCAAAATGTTACTTAAGTATAGTACTTAAGTAAATGTACTTAGTTACTTTCCACCACTGACAAGCAACTCTTTAGATACTATTTTTACTATTAGTCAGGGGATATTAGCAGAATATTTTCCAATCTTGGAATAAATTCCTTACCAAAAAGAATCTTCACCAATATGTTTGTAAAGGTGTCTAGTAACACATCTCATAAAGACTGAAATGCAGTCCCCCTAGGAGAATTTTTGACAGCTCCTTAAAGTTGGGGTACCCACCATAACCTTGGTTAAAAAAAAAATCAAAAAAAAAATCTAAATTTAATTCTGTTTTAAGTAGCATGTGAGGGGTCAAACTAGGGTGTTTTTAGTATTCTGAATCCATTGCAAGCATTTGTTTTGCACCAAAACCACTCCTTGGGCTAAAAACGGCCATAGCCATCCTTTTCCAGGTATACTTTTTGTGTAAAAAGCCCATTGAGATTGGGCCGTTTTTAGCCCAAGGAGTGGTTTTGGTGCAAAACAAATGCTTGCAATGGATTCAGAATCATAAAAACACCCTAGTTTGACACCTCACATGCTACTTAAAACAGAATTAAATTTAGATTTTTTGGGGGGATTTTTTTCTAACCAAGGTTATGGTGGGTACCCTAACTTTAAGGAGCTGTCAAAAATTCTCCTAGGGGGACTGCATTTCAGTCTTTGTGAGATGTGTTACTAGACACCTTTACAAACACATTGGTGAAGATTTTTCTTGGTAAGGAATTTATTCCAATATTTTTTTAATATCCCCTGACTATATCTGGAATCTAGAGTTGCAATACCAACCCTTGACAGCTCATATATCCAAACCGAAAAGTCCGATCTGATTGTATTAAATGACGTTGAACTCACCAACATTGCAGCTGTATGGAAAGCTTGGATTGTCCTCTTTGTTTCATAAAAAAAACACCATATATGAGCTACTTTCTGTCAATAAATTCTGTGCAGGTGATTATTTTTCTAAGTGTTGGAGTTTGGAAGCGCTCGTTTTCGATAATCAGATAGGACTTTTCTGTTTGGATGTATTGATATTGCAACTCTAGATTCCAGATATTAAAAATAGGATGTAAGAGTTGCTTGCAGCTGTGGCATAATATAAAGTGACTGTCTCCTTACACCTCCCTAACTGTCCACCTCTCCTCTCCTGCAGCTATGGCCTCGGTCAGTGGCGTCATGATGCCTGAAGAACACGTCCTCTGTTCAATCTGTTTGGATGTTTTTACTGAGCCTGTAACTATTCCATGTGGACACACCTTCTGCAAAGTCTGTATCACTAAATGCTGGGACAGCAATGTCACCTGTCACTGTCCCTTGTGTAAAAACCCTTATGGTCGGAGACCAGATCTCCGGGTCAATACTATGATGTCTGAGATGGCTGCCCTGTACAAGAGATCACCGGAGAGAAAACCTTCCGTCAGTGGGAGATCCCAGAAACGCAAAGTCAGTCCAGGGGAGGTACTCTGTGACATCTGCCCTGATGCTGCTAAGTGCACGGCCCTGAAGTCCTGCCTGGTCTGTCAAGCCTCGTTCTGTGAACCCCACCTGGAGCCTCATCGCAGAGTTGCAACCTGCAAGAAGCACAAACTGATTGACCCTGTGGTGAACCTGGAGGCGAGGATGTGTAAGAACCACGGCAAGCTGCTGGAGATCTTCTGCAGAAACGACCAGGAATGCATTTGTGTCACGTGTCTGTATACTGAACATAAGGCTCATGACACCGTCCTACTAGAGGAAAAGTACAAAACGAAGCAAGCTAAACTTGACAAAATCAGGTCTGATGCACAGCAGATGATAAAGCAACGACAGAGCAGAGTTTATCAACTCAAACAGTTCTTAGATGAGAACAATGTAGAAGCGGCAAAAGACAAAGGAGACGCCATCAAGGTGTTCAGTGCTCTAGTGGCAGCTGTTCAAAGCAACCAGGTTATGCTCATTGAGGAGATAGAGGAGAGGCGGAGAACAGCTGAGGAGAAAGCTCAAATCTTCATCAAACAGCTGGAGCGGGACATCACTGTGCTTCAGAGGAAAAGTACCGAGCTGGAGCTGTCTTCACACATTGAGGACCACCACCACCTCCTTCAGACATTCCTGTCAATTTCCAGTATTCCACAAGTCCTTGATTTGAATAAGGTCAACACCCAAGGCTTTCGGAGTCTGAAGACCGTGTGGACAGCTGTCGCTCAGCTGGAAGAGATGCTACATGACAAAATGGAGGTGATTCCTAGATGATTGTAGATAAAGCAACTTTTTTCAACAAGACAAAGCCACTAACTTCCACCAACAGTCCTGATGATTAGAGGAGCAGGATTTACACCATCAGTATCACAGTTGGACCAGAACATTGGGTAGAGTGTCTGCTCAAATGTGCAGCCTGTATAACACTGGAGAAGAGCCTTGTTATCAACATCATAAAAAGAAACCTGGCCTCCTTTGTAATCCACAAACACCCCAATCGTCTGTGGCTCCATGCTCAGGGAGAGAGGGGTTGTTGTTTGTGTAATGTAATATTGGGTGTTGTTGTACCACGTGTCGTTTGTGTGGCATGTGTAGTTTCCTTCCTTTTCCAGCTGCAGCACCCAGTATACCCGAGTATGCCTGTAACGTTTGAAGGACTCCTCAATCACTCCTAACTTCCACTCTGTGTTTCCTCTAACCTCAACCTCATAATAGATCTTAGATGAGTTGAAGCCCTTTTTGCTCAAGACACAGCGTTCCCCAAATGGGTTATCGGTCCAGGATGTTAGCCTTCTGGCCCATACTCGTTTTCCATCTTCAGAGAGGATGAGACCAGACTTTGCTGTAGCAGGGTCAAGGGTCACATCTAGTGCAAAGCGTTGTTTAGCACTCTTCAGGTTGGCCCCACCCCCCCCCCCCCTTTCAGGCTTCACAAGACACTTAACATGTTTATATTTTTTTTGTTTTAATAATAAAAATAAAAAGATGCAAATGATAACGTCTGCTCTCTTTGCTTGTTGTGTGTCTTCATTTGATCAAAACGTTGGAGCATCGAGGTTCAAATTAAATGATTGTTCTATGGATTAAACTGAGCCGAGGACAGACGGTGAAGATACTGCGTTGATGCAAAAACATCTGGTTTTGAGTCCATTTCTATAAAATGACATATTCATTACCTTAAAGTTTACATTACCCAACAAACAGGCCTGTCACAATTATTACATCGTATTTTGTCTAATCGTATTTATTTGAGATAATCGCAATTATTTTTGCATAATCGTCATTTAATCGTTTCCATTTCGATTTTTTTTTCACACATTTTCAAATATAAACAAAAAAAACAGAAACAGCAGATCTACAAGCTTACAACGCGTACATAGAATTATGTTTCTTTGTATATTTCAGTTATGTGTCATATCTGCCCTGTGCAATGTTTTATTACAAAACCTTAAAAAGCTTCATAATGTTCCAATGTTCAAAGGCCAAACACACAATTAAATCATTAATCGCAATTATTTGAGTGACAATTAATCGTCAACTTAAATGTGTAATCGTGACAGTCCTACCAACACAATCTAAAATATATTGGAACCAAATCTTATACTTTAAAATGCTTCTCAATGCTAGTAAATCACTGGATCACGCTCTATGTTAATAATAATAATAATAATAATAATAATAATAATATGAATAATAATTCCTCTCATCAAACATAGAAATAGTTTAAACAGACAAGTGCTTAAATTCCAAGTACCTGTCCCTCAACTCTGGTGCGGGGACTCATGGAGCATAGATAGGCTTTGGCTGCCCTCTGCTGGTTATTGTGAGAAATGCACAACGATGCTGAAATACATGAAGGATTTCATAAAATAGATATATGTATCTCCACTCTTGACCAGTTGTGTAAAGTAACTAAGTACATTTACTCAAGTGCTGTACTTAAGTACAATTTTGAGGTACTTTTACTTTACTGGAGTATTTCCAATTTTCAGTGCTTTTACATCCAGGCTACTCCACTACATCTCAAGAGGCAAATATTGTACTTGTACTCAACTACAGTTATTTGGAAACTTTAAGTTACTAGTTACTTTGCAGATATACATTAATATCATAAAACATACATTAACCACTTAAGCCCTGTTTTATAAATAGGCTATTTGAAAATAGAAGAGAAAAGGAGATAATGAGAAAACAGTGGACCAAAGTCTACTACAGTAGTACAGACTCTAAGCCAGTGGTTCTCAACCAGTGGTCCGGGGACCACCAGTGGTCCTTGGGGTCCCCAGCGAAATTAGTTAACACAATCATTTTAACCACTTAGCAGATCTACAAGCTCATAGAGCTTGTAGATCTGCTATTTTTGAAAAAACCTTGAAAATGTGTGCAAATCTTTGTATATACATATTTTTAAAGCGATAATTTTTCACTCAAATCTTTGCCTATGGGGGTCCTGGCACAATACATTTTCAGATGGGGGTCCGCGGCTAAATATGGCATGAAACTACAGTTTTCAACCCTCTATTCTAAGCATAAAAGGAATAAAAGTATTGGAAATAAGAAATACTCCAGTAAAGTGCAAATACCTCAAAATTGTACTTGAGTACATGTACTTAGATACTTTACACCCCTGTTAATTAGTATAATTGGTAACACCTGTGAAGGAAGGAAGAGGTGGCCCAATGCAGTGCCGTCTTTTCAAAAAGAAACTAAAGTAAGTCTCTTCTGCAGATATACCTACTAGCTCTGTTGAAACATCATAACTACGAGTTTCATACATAAACAAGACTTAGCAGAGATACAGTACCATCCACTGCTGGTGAGTTCAGTCAATGTAATTGTATCCACAAACTTAACTTTATGCTGGCTAGCTATACTAACATTATACTGTAAATGTCTAGATGATTCGTAGAATGATGTGACTTATTGAAAATAACATGTATTTTGTTGACATTTTACATTTAGTCTTCAATCAGCTATGGGAACTTGATCATGGTTTATTTAGGGGGGGGGGGGACAAATTACATGTAGCTCAGAGGTAAAGTAATTTCTTAGCACTGTAGGGCCCTCACTTTTAGCTATTTGAAAATTAATATCAGATCCCCCTTTTTCTGACCACATAATCAGTGGATTAGGTTTAGGATTTATTCTAGCAATGCCATTTGATGGCAAATGTGTAACTATGTCTGTTCCTGTGTCCATGCACTCACACTAACACTTTTCCCTTTAATGAAAAACCTTTTCAAAATGTTGCAACTAATCATAATTTGATCCATGCAAAGATATCAAAAGAGAATATGGAGTAAGAGATACATAGCCTGGCATTGCTTGCCAGACTGAACATGTGAAGGTTTGTGATCCCACGTGATCAATCTGGCAATGCCAGGCTAGAACATGTGGCCACAAGCAACTCTTTAGATACTATTTTTACTATTAGTCAGGGGATATTAGCAGAATATTTTCCAATCTTGGAATAAATTCCTTACCAAAAAGAATCTTCACCAATGTGTTTGTAAAGGTGTCTAGTAACACATCTCACAAAGACTGAAATTCAGTCCCCCTAGGAGAATTTTTGACAGCT
Source organism: Gymnoscopelus microlampas (assembly GCF_963454915.1). Classification (NCBI taxonomy): domain Eukaryota; kingdom Metazoa; phylum Chordata; class Actinopteri; order Myctophiformes; family Myctophidae; genus Gymnoscopelus; species Gymnoscopelus microlampas. The sequence goes on along the minus strand of NC_139959.1, from coordinate 40,382,333 downwards.
CCTTAAAGTTGGGGTACCCACCATAACCTTGGTTAAAAAAAAAATCAAAAAAAGAAATCAAAATTTAATTCTGTTTTAAGTAGCATGTGAGGGGTCAAACTAGGGTGTTTTTATGATTCTGAATCCATTGCAAGCATTTGTTTTGCACCAAAACCACTCCTTGGGCTACAAACGGCCATAGCCATCCTTTTCCAGGTATACTTTTTGTGTAAAAAGCCCATTGAGATTGGGCCGTTTTTAGCCCAAGGAGTGGTTTTGGTGCAAAACAAATGCTTGCAATGGATTCAGAATCATAAAAACACCCTAGTTTGACACCTCACATGCTACTTAAAACAGAATTAAATTTAGTTTTTTTTGGGGGATTTTTTTCTAACCAAGGTTATGGTGGGTACCTTAACTTTAAGGAGCTGTCAAAAATTCTCCTAGGGGGACTGCATTTCAGTCTTTGTGAGATGTGTTACTAGACACCTTTACAAACACATTGGTGAAGATTTTTCTTGGTAAGGAATTTATTCCAATATTTTTTTAATATCCCCTGACTATATCTGGAATCTAGAGTTGCAATACCAACCCTTGACAGCTCATATATCCAAACCGAAAAGTCCGATCTGATTGTATTAAATGACGTTGAACTCACCAACATTGCAGCTGTATGGAAAGCTTGGATTGTCCTCTTTGTTTCATAAAAATCCACCATATATGAGCTACTTTCTGTCAATAAATTCTGTGCAGGTGATTATTTTTCTAAGTGTTGGAGTTTGGAAGCGCTCGTTTTCGATAATCAGATAGGACTTTTCTGTTTGGATGTATTGATATTGCAACTCTAGATTCCAGATATTAAAAATAGGATGTAAGAGTTGCTTGCAGCTGTGGCATAATATAAAGTGACTGTCTCCTTGCACCTCCCTAACTGTCCACCTCTCCTCTCCTGCAGCTATGGCCTCGGTCAGTGGTGTCATGATGCCTGAAGAACACGTCCTCTGTTCAATCTGTTTGGATGTTTTTACTGAGCCTGTAACTATTCCATGTGGACACACCTTCTGCAAAGTCTGTATCACTAAATGCTGGGACAGCAATGTCACCTGTCACTGTCCCTTGTGTAAAAACCCTTATGGTCGGAGACCAGATCTCCGGGTCAATAAGTCCTGCCTGGTTCGTCTAGCCTCGTTCTGTGAACCCCACCTGGAGCCTCATCGCAGAGTTGCAACCTGCAAGAAGCACAAACTGATTGACCCTGTGGTGAACCTGGAGGCGAGGATGTGTAAGAACCACGTCAAGCTACTGGAGATCTTCTGCAGAAACGACCAGGAATGCATTTGTGTCACGTGTCTGTATACTGAACATAAGGCTCATGACACCGTCCTACTAGAGGAAGAGTACAAAACGAAGCAAGCTAAACTTGACAAAATCAGGTCTGATGCACAGCAGATGATAAAGCAACGACAGAGCAGAGTTTATCAACTCAAACAGTTCTTAGATGAGAACAATGTAGAAGCGGCAAAAGACAAAGGAGACGCCATCAAGGTGTTCAGTGCTCTAGTGGCAGCTGTTCAAAGCAACCAGGTTATGCTCATTGAGGAGATAGAGGAGAGGCGGAGAACAGCTGAGGAGAAAGCTCAAAGCTTCATCAAACAGCTGGAGCGGGACATCACTGTGCTTCAGAGGAAAAGTACCGAGCTGGAGCTGTCTTCACACACTGAGGACCACCACCACCTCCTTCAGACATTCCTGTCAATTTCCAGTATTCCACAAGTCCTTGATTTGAATAAGGTCAACGCCCAAAGTTTTCAGAGTCTGAAGACCGTGTGGACAGCTGTCGCTCAGCTGGAAGAGATGCTACATGACAAAATGGAGGTGATTCCTAAAGCCAAGCTGAAGAGTGCTAAACAACGCTTTGCACTAGATGTGACCCTTGACCCTGCTACAGCAAAGTCTGGTCTCATCCTCTCTGAAGATGGAAAACGAGTATGGGCCAGAAGGGTAACATCCTGGACTGATAACCCATTTGGGGAACGCTGTGTCTTGAGCAAAAAGGGCTTCAACTCATCTAAGATCTATTATGAGGTTGAGGTTAGAGGAAACACAGAGTGGAAGTTAGGAGTGATTGAGGAGTCCTTCAAACGTGACAGGCATCATCCGGTATACTGCGTGCTGCAGCTGGAAAAGGAAGGAAACTACTCATGCCACACAAACGATGCGTGGTACAACAACACCCAATATTACATTACAAAAACAACAACCCCTCTCTCCCTGAGCATGGAGCCACAGACGATTGGCGTGTTTGTGGATTACAAAGGAGGCCAGGTTTCTTTTTATGATGTTGATAACAAGGCTCTTCTCCAGTGTTTTACAGGCTGCACATTTGAGCAGACACTCTACCCAATGTTCTGGTCAAACTGTGATACTGATGGTGTAAATCCTGCTCCTCTAATCATCAGGACTGTTGGTGGAAGTTAGAGGCTTTGTCTTGTTGAAAAAAGTTGCTTTATCTACAATCATCTACCAGGGCCCTGTGGAATCCCTGCTTTATTGGCCCCAGGATCCTCCTCTCATCTCTGCTAAAATCTACAGAAAGAGTAAAGTATTTACACATAGAATTATATTTATATAAGAGGGCAATATAACATTTAAAAAAAAAACAGCTGAAGAAACATAGGATGCTTATTGCCGATCCTGTCTTGTTTTCATTCATTGCTTCTATAAATGTTCAGTGATTACCCCCCCCCGCCTTTTCAGGCTTCACAAGACACTTAACGTGTCGTCCTCGACAGCACCCTATCATTTCATTCCCACATCAATAACACCATCCGGTCAGCCTACTTCCACCTCCGCAACATCAACCGCCTCCGCCCTTCACTCACCCCCAACAACACTGCCATCCTAGTCCATTCTCTGGTCACCTCCCGCCTCGATTACTGTAACTCCCTTCTCTTCGGTCTCCCCCACAAACTCCTCCATAAAATCCAGAACGCTGCAGCCCGCATCATCACCAAAACCCCTGCCATCTCCCACATCACCCCCGTTCTTCACCAACTCCACTGGCTACCGATTAAATACCGCATAGACTTCAACACTTTCAATGCCATCCATAAACTCTCCCCCCCATACCTGTCTGATCTCATCCATATCAAAACTCTCACCCGGTCACTCAGGTCTGCCTCCTCCACCAACCTCACTGTTCCCCCAGCTGCTCGTTTGTCCACCATGGGGGGTAGAGCCTTCAGCCGCTCTGCCCCTGGCCTCTGGAACAGCCTTCGATCCCCCCGACATTCGAAACATGGACTCACTCCCCACCTTCAAATCCCACCTCAAAACTCACCTATTCAAACAGGCCTATGCTCACCTTGAGTAAAAGTCTGCTGCAGGCCTTATGTGTATTTTGTGTGTATTTTAAACTTGCTTTATTGTTTGTATTTCTTTTCTGTTTTGTTAGGCGACCTTGGGTGACCTGAAAGGCGCCATATAAATAAAATGTATTATTATTATTATTATTATTATTAACATGTTTATTTTTTTTTTGTTTTAATAATAAAAATAAAAAGATGCAAATGATAACGTCTGCTCTCTTTGCTTGTTGTGTGTCTTCATTTGATCAAAACGTTGGAGCATCGAGGTTCAAATTAAATGATTGTTCTATGGATTAAACTGAGCCGAGGACAGACGGTGATACTGCGTTGATGCAAAAACATCTGGTTTTGAGTCCATTTCTATAAAATGACATATTCATTACCTTAAAGTTTACATTACCCAACAAACAGGCCTGTCACAATTATTACATCGTATTTTGTCTAATCGTATTTATTTGAGATAATCGCAATTATTTTTGCATAATCGTCATTTAATCGTTTCCATTTCGATTTTTTTTTTCACACATTTTCAAATATAAACAAAAAAAACAGAAACAGCAGATCTACAAGCTTACAACGCGTACATAGAATTATGTTTCTTTGTATATTTCAGTTATTTGTCATATCTGCCCTTTGCAATTTTTTATTACAAAACCTTAAAAAGCTTCATAATGTTTCAATGTTCAAAGGCCGAACACACAATTAAATCATTAATCGCAATTATTTGAGTGACAATTAATCGTCAACTTAAATGTGTATTCGTGACAGTCCTACCAACACAATCTAAAATATATTGGAACCAAATCATATACTTTAAAATGCTTCTCAATGCTAGTAAAACACTGGGTCACGCTCTATGTTAATAATAATAATAATAATATGAATAATATTATGAAAAATAATTCCTCATCAAAAATAGAAATAGTTTAAACAGACAAGTGCTTAAATTCCAAGTACCTGTCCCTCAACTCTGGTGCGGGGGACTCATGGAGCATAGATGGGCTTTGGCTGCCCTCTGCTGGGTATTGTGAGAAATGCACAACGATGCTGAAATACATGAAGGATTTCATAAAATAGATATATGTATCTCCACTCTTGACCAGTTGTGTAAAGTAACTAAGTACATTTACTCAAGTGCTGTACTTAAGTACAATTTTGAGGTACTTTTACTTTACTGGAGTATTTCCAATTTTCAGTGTTTTTACATCCAGGCTACTCCACTACATCTTCAAGAGGCAAATATTGTACTTTTACTCCACTACATTTATTTGGAAACTTTAAGTTACTAGTTACTTTGCAGATACACATTAATATCATAAAACATACATTAACCACTTTAGCCCTGTTTTATAAACAGGCTATTTGAAAATAGCCGATCTACAAGCTCACAACGCGTCGCGGGTGTGTGCTTGTAGATCTGCTATTTTCAAACATCTTAGTACTTTTGGTGCTTTAAGTACATTTTGATACCAATACTTTTGTACTTTTACTCAAGTACATTTTGAATTCCGGCACTTTTACTTGTAACAGAGTACTTCTACATTGCATTATTGATACTTTTACTTAAGTAAAACATTTGAGTACTTTTTTTTCCACCACTGAAATAGACCTATATAGCCACACTTGACATTGAAGCCAGACATGGGCCTGATGAGATCCCTCAGAATTTCTGAATTTGAGCTCTGTCAGCTTTGAATCCATGTACCCAGCCAGCCTTTGGTAGTGTGTGGCCACTTCTTCTTCTGGGTTGTCTCTAAACAGAAGAGAAAAGGAGATAATGAGAAAACAGTGGACCAAAGTCTACTGCAGTAGAAGTACAGACTCTAAGCCAGTGGTTCTCAACCCTTTTCATTTGAAGGTCTTCCCTTAACTCTGAAAGTATACAAATGGAACCAAATGGACCCGTTAGGGTCCATTTGGTTCCATTTGTATACTGTCAGAGTTACAGACTTGTAAGGGTCAATTTAGAACCCCTAAATGGAACCCAGAGAGTCACTAGAACCCACTTGAGTGTAACAAAAAAAAATATAAAAATTGCATAAATTAACCAATAACAGCATGTAACAAGCTGACATTTATACAGACAAGAAAGTCAAACATGGCATCAGTTGGTACCTGATCATGACCTATGCCCAGAACAAAAGTATGTCCAACTGTTTTCTTACCTTGTCAGTTGGTTGGGTATTGTGCCATGGAAATGCTGATTTGCAGCAGCTAATGTTCACTGTTCACATAGTAATGGTCCCACACTTTAAGCTCTAGAGCGTGGAACAAATATTGATAAATATTAGCCACCACAAAGCATCAGAAAACACAAGCCCCTAAACAACATATAGTGTAAAAACACTTGTCAAGTTTTTTTTTGGTGAATGAATCCCATAACATACCATATAATGTGTTAACACATGTGTTGATGACGTGATTGAGGGAGGAGTTGTGTCGGGTTATGTTGACCAATACACACCATTAGTGTGAAATTGGAGCTTGAAATGTAAAAACAAAATTGCCATAAAAATTTCACCCATTTACACGCTCATTCATACACCGATGGCGGAGGAAACCATACAAGGCACCAACCTGCTCATCAGGAGCAATTAGGGGTTCAGTGTCTTGCTCAAGGACACTTCGACACTAACTCTGGGGGAGTCCGGGATCGAACTGGGAACCTCTCAGTTGCCATCCGGCCACTCGACCGGCCACTCTATCCTGAGCTCAAAAAAAAAAAACTCAAAATGACCTCAGAACAATGAATAAATAAATAGACGTTGTGAGGAACCTTTTTCCTGGTCCTCACCAGAAAAATGGTTCAGAGTTGAAAAAAGGTTTTTAGAGATAATGTTTACAAGAACAATATTCAGATTGGGGTTAGGGTTATGGGATCAGACGTTTAGAGGTTAGGTGTAGGGGTTGAAACTAAGAGTTAAACAGCATGATTTACACTTAGTTGACTGCCAGTGTCATGCGCCGGAAAATAGCTGATCTGTAAGCTTGTTGTGAGCTTGTGGATCTGCTATTTTTCGGCTTTAAGCTCAAGGTTAAAAATGGCAAAACATATTAAAGGCGGCATTTGCCACCATGCTGATGAATGTGTGTGTGTGTGTGTGTGTGTGTGTGTGTGTGTGTGTGTGTGTGTGTGTGTGTGTGTGTGTGTGTGTGTGTGTGTGTGTGTGTGTGTGTGTGTGTGTGTGTGTGTGTGTGTGTGTGGGGGGGCGGGCCCTAGGCGTGGTGAGCAGTGATTAATTAGGTATAAATAGAGCTCAGGTGTGAGACAGACTCCAGGTGTGGTTCTGGTTCAGTTCAGATGGAACTCCAGCAAGCAGGTAACTAAACATTAACCACTAACATTTAACAGCTTTGTTTAAAATCATTCAGTTTGGGGAACTAGTCTGTGAATGAATGACATTGAAATGGACAAAATGAGGCTTTATATTTTAACAGAGTGAAGGAAACCCTTTCAATCTACACTCTGTTCCAATGGCTCATAGTGTCATCTAAACCAATGGCTCTTAAACTTTTACATTTCAACTCTGACAGTGGACCCAAATGGACCAGTTAGGGTCCATTTGGTTCCTTTTAGACCAGTGCACCAATGCAATTAGGGTCCATTTGGTTACAATGTGTACACTCTCAGAGAGACCGGTAAGTGCCCTTACCGGTCTAACAGAGAGTGTACACATTGTAACCAAATGGACCGGTCCGTTTGGTTACAAATGGACCTGTTAGGGTCCATTTCAGACCAGTGCACCAATGCAAGGGTCCATTTAGTTACAATGTGTACACTCTCAGAGAGACCAGTAAGGGTCCATTTGGTTACAATGTGTACACTCTCAGAGAGACCAGTAAGGGTCCATTTGGTTACACTTTGGGGGAGCTGACAAGGCTACATCCACAAGGGCCCATGCATGTTTTCCTCAATGTGACCATGGTCATGTAGGCCTACACAACTGAACACTTTTTTTGCCTCCGTCTTTTCAGGATATGAAGTCAAAGAAGAAAAGTCACCAGAAGAAGACATAAGGTAGGCTCTCTATGCTGCTTGTTCAGTGAAGAGCTGCCTCTATGCAGTGAAGATTGGCGTTCAAGGTAAGAACTCTTATGCTGCTGCTGCAGTGAAGAGCTGCTTCTATGCAGTGAAGATTGGCGTTCAAGGTAAGAACCATGTTTTTATTCCTTTTGCTGCTGCTAGGGGTTTTGCGTTGCGTCGGTTGCGTCGGTTGCGTCGTTCGCGTAAAAAAACACACAAAAAAAACACAAAACAAAGGCGCAGGCATGGAGCTCCTGGTTTTACTGGGATCGGGGTTCGATTCCCTGCTGTGCCCTACTCATTGTGTTTGCATTTATATTTGAACTCCCACGTTGAATTATTACATGTATTATACAGGCATCATCCTGTATCAGTATGTATCACTATATAGAGCTTGAGCTTTAGTTGACACCTTTTAGTTTTTTGTTTAGTTGCTACCTGTCTTTAGTTGTGTATTTCTGAAACCAAAACAGACTATAAGCACGGTAGTGAAGGCTTCCAAAATGTGACCCTGTAGGCCTAAACCTGTGGTTCTCAAACTTTCATGTCAAGGACCCCCAAAACGATATGTATTTGGCCTCATCTCAAATATTTGGTTCCAGGGACCCCCAGAAGCAAAGATTCTGGGGGTCCATGAATTTTACATTTTGCTTTATAAGCCAGAGAGAAGTTAGTTGGAATGAGTATATTTGAGGCTTGATTTGAAAAACATTTGAGGGACATAAACAATATGATATCAAATATTATTATTTTAAATTCATGGTGTAGATCCTTTAACTAAGGCAATTAAGGCTACTAGGTGTAAACATTTACTTTCTACAACATGTTTGTGTTTTAATGTACTGTATAGTTCAAAGCCATCTGCATCTAAAGTCCATTTCCCCATACCTTATGACACTCAAACATATTACTGGGGTGGGACTTGAACCTGTGACCTTCTGCCACTCTATCCATTCAGCTATGGCTGTCTCTTTAGTCATAGTGGTTCTCAAACGTCTTCATGACAAGGACCTCCAATTTGTATATGGCCGTGGACGCCCATGTCAAAATATGTAGTGCCAGGACCCCCCATAAGAAAGATTTATATTTATAACTTGGAGGGGAAAAAAAGAGTGTTCCAAATTTGGCAAGATGTTGGGTACACCTTGATACATTGTCAGAACCTGGACTTGAACTTGCATCCTCCCATATCATAGGCAGGCGCCATTACTCAGTGAGCCACTGAGCTTTTGTTTAATGCTTATGAAAAACCCTCAATTTGAATCCATTTCACTGTATACCGTTTGTATATTGTCCCTTACACTAGTAGGGATACTATAATACTAGTCCTGTGTAGTGGAAGAAAGCTGGCATCAAAAGTGAAAACTATTACTAAAAAAAAGATTGTGCTGGGGTGGCCATAATAAGGATTTGTTTAAAACGTCAAGATTCTTCAAAATGTTTAACTGTTCTTTGTAGGACTTGAACCCACGACCTTTTTGGACATGCAGAAAGAGTCTTTTCACAGTGAGCTATTGTGGTGACTGCTAGAACAGCCAAATAGAATAGATTCATCACAAAAAAGACAGGATTTTTTTTTCCATAAACATTGAAACACCTAAGCTAAACTAAATCATTTTAACTGCATATTTTGATATGTATTTTGTTGCAGTAATTAAGGAAGTGAAGGGACAGTGGTTCTTCTTTAATCTGAAGCATGTTTTAAACACCACACTTAAAAACACTAAAGAAACATGTGGAAATGTGTGGAGGTGCCATAGGCAAGCGAGTTCTGACGTGGATACCTAGGCGACCTTGTAAAAAGGCCAAAGCAGGTTCAAGTCCCGCCTAGGCACTGAAGCACATACTCATCGATGTACTCTGCTACCCCCGGTGTACGGGGATGCAGTACAGTGGGGCCGGGGAGCGGTTTAGCTCCCCGGTGTTTCCACACAGTAAAACTAGGTGGTTATGGCAAAAGAAATCACACCTATCTGAACTTTTATGTAAGCAAGGTAACAATGACAATTAGGTGAGGTCACTTCCTGTTGCTGATTTGCAGCAGCTAATGTTCACTGTTCACTGTTCACTGTTCACTGTTCACAGTTCACAGTTCACAGTTCACATAGTAATGGTCATTGGTCCCACACTTTAAGCTCTAGAGTTTGGAACAAATATTGATAAATATTAGCCACAACAAAGCATCAGAAAACACAAGCCCCTAAAAAACATACAGTATAGTGTAAAAACACTTGTCAAGTTTTTTTTGGTGAATGAATCCCATAACATACCATATAATGTGTTAACACATGTGTTGATGACATGATTGAGGGGGGAGTTGTGTCGGGTTATGTTGACCAATACACACCATTAGTGTTAACTTGGAGCTTGAAATGTAAAAACAAAATTGCCATAAAAATTTCACCCATTTACACGCTCATTCATACACCGATGGCGGAGGAAACCATACAAGGCACCAACCTGCTCATCAGGAGCAATTAGGGGTTCAGTGTCTTGCTCAAGGACACTTCGACACTAACTCTGGGGGAGCCCGGGATCGAACTGGGAATCTCGCAGTTGCCATCCGGCCACACAACCGGCCACTCTATCCTGAGCTCAAAAAAAAAGAAAACTCAAAATGACCTCAGAATAATGAATAAATAAATATACGTTGCGAGGAACCTTTTTCCTGGTCCTCACCAGAAAAATGGTTCAGAGTTGAAAAAAAGTTTTTTTAGAGATAATGTTTCCAAGAAAAATATTCAGATTGGGGTTAGGGTTATGGGATCAGACGTTTACAGGTTAGGTGTAGGGGTTGAAATTAAGAGTTAAACAGCATGATATACACTTAGTTGACTCCCAGTGTCATGCGCCGGAAAATAGCTGATCTGTAAGCTTGTTGTGAGGTTGTGGATCTGCTATTTTTCGGCTTTAAGCTCAAGGTTAAAAATGGCAAAGCATATTAAAGGCGGCATTTGCCACCATGCTGATGAGTGTGTGTGTGTGTGTGTGTGTGTGTGTGTGTGTGTGTGTGTGTGGGTGGGTGGGTGGGTGGGTGTGGGTGTGGGCCCTAGGCGTGGTGAGCAGTGATTAATTAGGTATAAATAGAGCTCAGGTGTGAGACAGACTCCAGGTGTGGTTCTGGTTCAGTTCAGATAGAACTCCAGCAAGCAGGTAACTAAACATTAACCACCAACATTTAACAGCTTTGTTTAAAATCATTCAGTTTGGGGAACTAGTCTGTGAATGAATGACATTGAAATGGACAAAATGAGGCTTTATATTTTAACAGAGTGAAGGAAACCCTTTCAATCTACACTCTGTTCCAATGGCTCATAGTGTCATCTAAAGCAATGGCTCTTAAACTTTTACATTTCAACTCTGACCGTGGACCCAAATGGACCAGTTAGGGTCCATTTGGTTCCTTTTAGACCAGTGCACCAATGCAATTGCGGTCCCTTTGGTTACAAGGTGTACACTCTCTGTCAGACCGGTAAGGGCCCTTACCAGTCTAACAGAGTGTACACATTTTAACCAAATGGACCGGTCCATTTGCTTACATTTGTAATGCACCTGTTAAGGTCCATTTGGTTCCTTTTAGACCAGTGCACCAATGCAAGGGTCCATTTGGTTACAATGTGTACACTCTCAGAGAGACCGGTAAGGGCCCTTACCGGTCTAACACATTGTAACCAAATGGACCGGTCCGTTTGGTTACCAATGGACCTGTTAGGGTCCATTTCAGACCAGTGCACCAATGCAAGGGTCCATTTAGTTACAATGTGTACACTCTCAGAGAGACCAGTAAGGGTCCATTTGGTTACAATGTGTACACTCTCAGAGACCAGTAAGGGTCCATTTGGTTACACTTTGGGGGAGCTGACAAGGCTACATCCACAAGGGCCCATACATGTTTTCCTCAATGTGACCATGGTCATGTAGGCCTACACAACTGAACACTTTTTTTGCCTCCGTCTTTTCAGGATATGAAGTCAAAGAAGAAAAGTCACCAGAAGAAGACATAAGGTAGGCTCTCTATGCTGCTTGTTCAGTGAAGAGCTGCCTCTATGCAGTGAAGATTGGCGTTCAAGGTAAGAACTCTTATGCTGCTGCTGCAGTGAAAAGCTGCTTCTATGCAGTGAAGATTGGCGTTCAAGGTAAGAACCATGTTTTTATTCCTTTTGCTGCTGCTAGGGGTTTTGCGTTGCGTCGGTTGCGTCGTTCGCGTAAAAAAACACACAAAAAAAACACAAAACAAAGGCGCAGGCATGGAGCTCCTGGTTTTACTGGGATCGGGGTTCGATTCCCTGCTGTGCCCTACTATTGTGTTTGCATTTATATTTGAACTCCCACGTTGAATTATTACATGTATTATACAGGCATCATCCTGTATCAGTATGTATCACTATATAGAGCTTGAGCTTTAGTTGACACCTGTCTTTAGTTGTGTATTTCTGAAACCAAAACAGACTATAAGCACGGTAGTGAAGGCTTCCAAAATGTGACCCTGTAGGCCTAAACCTGTGGTTCTCAAACTTTCATGTCAAGGACCCCCAAAACGATATGTATTTGGCCTCATCTCAAATATTTGGTTCCAGGGACCCCCAGAAGCAAAGATTCTGGGGGTCCATGAATTTTACATTTTGCTTTATAAGCCAGAGAGAAGTTAGTTGGAATGAGTATATCTGAGGCTTGATTTAGGCTCAAACCTTTTGAAAAACATTTGAGGGACATCAACAATATGCTATCAAATATTATTGTTTTAAATTCATGGTGTAGATCCTTTAACTAAGGCAATTAAGGCTACTAGGTGTAAACATTTACTTTCTACAACATGTTTGTGTTTTAATGTACTGTATAGTTCAAAGCCATCTGCATCTAAAGTCCCTTTCCCCACACCTTGACACTCAAACATATCATTGGGGTGGGACTTGAACCTGTGACCTTCTGCTCTCTGGACAGACACTCTATCCATTCAGCTATGGCTGTCTCTTTGGTCATGACGGTTCTCAAACTTCTTCATGACAAGGACCTCCAATTTGTATATGGCTGTGGACGCCCATGTCAAAATATGTAGTGCCAGGACCCCCCATAAGAAAGATTTATATTTATAACTTGGAGGGAAAAAAAGAGTGTTCCAAATTTGGCAAGATGTTGGGTACACCTTGATACATTGTCAGAACCTGGACTTGAATTTGCATCCTCCCATATCATAGGCAGGCGCCATTACTCAGTGAGCCACTGAGCTTTTGTTTAATGCTTATGAAAAACCCTCACTTTGAATCCATTTCACTGTATACCGTTTGTATATTGTCCCTTACACTAGTAGGGATACTATAATACTAGGCCTGTGTAGTGGAAGAAAGTTGGCATCAAAAGTGAAAACTATTACTAAAAAAAAGATTGTGCTGGGGTGGCCATAATAAGGATTTGTTTAAAACGTCAAGATTCTTCAAAATGTTTAACTGTTCTTTGTAGGACTTGAACCCAGGACCTTTTTGAACATGCAGAAAGAGTCTTTTCACAGTGAGCTATTGTGGTGACTGCTAGAACAGCCAAATAGAATAGATTCATCACAAAAAAAAGACAGAAGATTTGTTTCCATAAACATTGAAACACCTAAGCTAAACTAAATCATTTTAACTGCATATTTTGATATGTATTTTGTTGCAGTAATTAAGGAAGTGAAGGGACAGTGGTTCTTCTTTAATCTGAAGCATGTTTTAAACACCACACTTAAAAGCACTAAAGAAACATGTGGAAATGTGTGGAGGTGCCATAGGCAAGCGAGTTCTGACGTGGATACCTAGGCGACCTTGTAAAAAGGCCAAAGCAGGTTCAAGTCCCGCCTAGGCACTGAAGCACATACTCATCGATGTACTCTGTTACCCCCGGTGTACGGGGATGCAGTACAGTGGGGCCGGGGAGCGGTTTAGCTCCCCGGTGTTTCCACACAGTAAAACTAGGTGGTTATGGCAAAAGAAATCACACCTATCTGAACTTTTATGTAACCAAGGTAACAATGACAATTAGGTGAGGTCACTTCCTGTTGCTGATTTGCAGCAGCTAATGTTCACTGGCCCAATTCCAAACCACCCCCTCACTGACTCATTGACTTGGGTGCGCGTTCATGTGAGCTCCGTAAGGGCTTGAGGGTTGTTCCAAATTAAATCGGAAAGTCAGCCTGAAGTCAGCGAGGGCTCGGGAACGCCCCTTTCTGCACCCTTTCCGTAAGTCAGCACCTTTGGAGACTTTGGCAAAGAAATTGCCCACAATACATTGCGTAGTGGGAGTTACCAAAGGACACCGATACCCACGGTGCCCGGATTTAAAAGGGAAAGAGGCCTTTCTTCTGCGACGTCGCTGGCCGAGAAATAAATGCAGAATTAATATGTCTTTTTACCACCGGTCTCAGTACCGGGGGGGCGGGATTCATGTCATGGCATCAGGCCAGGGTTCATTAGTGAGGAGAATGGAATAAAACAAATAAAAAGAAGTTCAGTTGAACGTTTGAGAACCTTCAAAAAGCAGGTTTTTGAGGGATTATTTTTATTTATTATTTATTTTATTTCTAAAGGAAAAATTGTAATGGATTTTTTATTATCAAATAAATTGATTAAACACTTTAATCAACCCTATTTTATACTTTGTTGTACTAAGTTGTTGTGCAAAATAGCAACGTGTCCCAGAAATATAAAGTTACTCCTAAGGCTATCATATAATTTACTTATATTGACTGTATCGATAGCTGATTCACTCATGATACAATGTCTCTTTTTTATAATATTTTATAATATAAAAGTTTATAATATTTAGAGAAATTCGAAGTTTCAAACAGGGAGGCAAGTGTCAGTCGAATCTTTGGTTGTCACGGCAACGTTGTCATCTGTCGTCAAGGTAACGTGGGACGTCACAAAGGGCTGTTCCATTGCTTTTGTACCCTTTTGGAACCCTTAAACCCTCCCACACTCAGGCACTTACCAGCTGACTTACCTTAAGCTAATGAGGGTGCAGGGCTTGAGGGCTTAGGGTGGAGTTTGGAATTGGGCCACTGTTCACTGTTCACTGTTCACTGTTCACTGTTCACAGTTCACAGTTCACATAGTAATGGTAATTGGTCCCACACTTTAAGCTCTAGAGTGTGGAACAAATATTGATAAATATTAGCCACAACAAAGCATCAGATAACACAAGCCCCTAAAAAACATACAGTATAGTGTAAAAACACTTGTCAATTTTTTTTTGGTGAATGAATCCCATAACATACCATATAATGTGTTAACACATGTGTTGATGACATGATTGAGGGGGGAGTTGTGTCGGGTTATGTTGACCAATACACACCATTAGTGTTAAATTGGAGCTTGAAATGTAAAAACAAAATTGCCATAAAAATGTCACCCATTTACACGCTCATTCATACACCGATGGCGGAGGAAACCATACAAGGCACCAACCTGCTCATCAGGAGAAATTAGGGGTTCAGTGTCTTGCTCAAGGACACTTCGACACTAACTCTGGGGGAGCCCGGGATCGAATTGGGAACCTCGCAGTTGCCATCCGGCCACTCGACCGGCCACTCTATCCTGAGCACAAAAAAAAAAAAAACTCAAAATGACCTCAGAATAATGAATAAATAAATATACGTTGCGAGGAACCTTTTTCCTGGTCCTCACCAGAAAAATGGTTCAGAGTTGAAAAAAAGTTTTTTTAGAGATAATGTTTCCAAGAAAAATATTCAGATTGGGGTTAGGGTTATGGGATCAGACGTTTAGAGGTTAGGTGTAGGGGTTGAAATTAAGAGTTAAACAGCATGATTTACACTTAGTTGACTGCCAGTGTCATGCGCCGGGAAATAGCTGATCTGTAAGCTTGTTGTGAGCTTGTGGATCTGCTATTTTTCGGCTTTAAGCTCAAGGTTAAAAATGGCAAAACATATTAAAGGCGGAATTTGTCACCATGCTGATGAGTGTGTGTGTGTGTGTGTGTGTGTGTGTGTGTGTGTGTGGGTGTGGGTGTGGGTGTGGGTGTGGGTGTGTGTGTGTGTGGGGGGGGGGGGGGGGGGGGGGGGGTGGGCCCTAGGCGTGGTGAGCAGTGATTAATTAGGTATAAATAGAGCTCAGGTGTGAGACAGACTCCAGGTGTGGTTCTGGTTCAGTTCAGATGGAACTCCAGCAAGCAGGTAACTAAACATTAACCACTAACATTTAACAGCTTTGTTTAAAATCATTCAGTTTGGGGAACTAGTCTGTGAATGAATGACATTGAAATGGACAAAATTAGGCTTTATATTTTATAACAGAGTGAAGGAAACCCTTTCAATCTAAACTCTGTTCCAATGGCTCATAGTGTCATCTAAACCAATGGCTCTTAAACTTTTACATTTCAACTCTGACAGTGGACCCAAATGGACCAGTTAGGGTCCATTTGGTTCCTTTTAGACCAATGCACCAATGCAATTAGGGTCCATTTGGTTACAATGTGTACACTCTCAGTGAGACCGGTAAGGGCCCTTACCGGTCTAACAGAGAGTGTACACATTGTTCAGTGAAGAGCTGCCTCTATGCAGTGAAGATTGGCGTTCAAGGTAAGAACTCTTATGCTGCTGCTGCAGTGAAGAGCTGCTTCTATGCAGTGAAGATTGGCGTTCAAGGTAAGAACCATGTTTTTATTCCTTTTGCTGCTGCTAGGGGTTTTGCGTTGCGTCGGTTGCGTCGGTTGCGTCGTTCGCGTAAAAAAACACACAAAAAAAACACAAAACAAAGGCGCAGGCATGGAGCTCCTGGTTTTACTGGGATCGGGGTTCGATTCCCTGCTGTGCCCTACTCATTGTGTTTGCATTTATATTTGAACTCCCACGTTGAATTATTACATGTATTATACAGGCATCATCCTGTATCAGTATGTATCACTATATAGAGCTTGAGCTTTAGTTGACACCTTTTAGTTTTTAGTTTAGTTGCTACCTGTCTTTAGGTGTGTATTTCTGAAACCAAAACAGACTATAAGCACGGTAGTGAAGGCTTCCAAAATGTGACCCTGTAGGCCTAAACCTGTGGTTCTCAAACTTTCATGTCAAGGACCCCCAAAACGATATGTATTTGGCCTCATCTCAAATATTTGGTTCCAGGGACCCCCAGAAGCAAAGATTGTGGGGGTCCATGAATTTTACATTTTGCTTTATAAGCCAGAGAGAAGTTAGTTGGAATGAGTATATCTGAGGCTTGATTTGAAAAACATTTGAGGGACATAAACAATATGATATCAAATATTATTATTTTAAATTCATGGTGTAGATCCTTTAACTAAGGCAATTAAGGCTACTAGGTGTAAACATTTAGTTTCTACAACATGTTTGTGTTTTAATGTACTGTATAGTTCAAAGCCATCTGCATCTAAAGTCCCTTTCCCCATACCTTATGACACTCAAACATATTACTGGGGTGGGACTTGAACCTGTGACTTTCTGCTCTCCAGACAGCCACTCTATCCATTCAGCTATGGCTGTCTCTTTAGTCATAGTGGTTCTCCAACGTCTTCATGACAAGGACCTCCAATTTGTATATGGCCGTGGACGCCCATGTCAAAATATGTAGTGCCAGGACCCCCCATAAGAAAGATTTATATTTATAACTTGGAGGGAAAAAAAGAGTGTTCCAAATTTGGCAAGATGTTGGGTACACCTTGATACATTGTCAGAACCTGGACTTGCACTTGCATCCTCCCATATCATAGGCAGGCGCCATTACTCAGTGAGCCACTGAGCTTTTGTTTAATGCTTATGAAAAACCCTCACTTTGAATCCATTTCACTGTATACCGTTTGTATATTGTCCCTTACACTAGTAGGGATACTATAATACTAGTCCTGTGTAGTGGAAGAAAGCTGGCATCAAAAGTGAAAACTATTACTAAAAAAAAGATTGTGCTGGGGTGGCCATAATAAGGATTTGTTTAAAACGTCAAGATTCTTCAAAATGTTTAACTGTTCTTTGAAGGACTTGAACCCACGACCTTTTTGGACATGCAGAAAGAGTCTTTTCACAGTGAGCTATTGTGGTGACTGCTAGAACAGCCAAATAGAATAGATTCATCACAAAAAAGACAGAGGATTTTTTTTCCCATAAACATTGAAACACCTAAGCTAAACTAAATCATTTTAACTGCATATTTTGATATGTATTTTGTTGCAGTAATTAAGGAAGTGAAGGGACAGTGGTTCTTCTTTAATCTGAAGCATGTTTTAAACACCACACTTAAAAGCACTAAAGAAACATGTGGAAATGTGTGGAGGTGCCATAGGCAAGCGAGTTCTGACGTGGATACCTAGGCGACCTTGTAAAAAGGCCAAAGCAGGTTCAAGTCCCGCCTAGGCACTGAAGCACATACTCATCGATGTACTCTGTTACCCCCGGTGTACGGGGATGCAGTACAGTGGGGCCGGGGAGCGGTTTAGCTCCCCGGTGTTTCCACACAGTAAAACTAGGTGGTTATGGCAAAAGAAATCACACCTATCTGAACTTTTATGTAACCAAGGTAACAATGACAATTAGGTGAGGTCACTTCCTGTTGCTGATTTGCAGCAGCAGCAGCAGCTAATGTTCACTGTTCACTGTTCACAGTTCACAGTTCACAGTTCACAGTTCACATAGTAATGGTCCCACACTTTAAGCTCTAGAGTGTGGAACAAATATTGATAAATATTAGCCACAACAAAGCATCAGAAAACACAAGCCCCTAAAAAACATATAGTGTAAAAACACTTGTCAAGTTTTTTTTGGTGAATGAATCCCATAACATACCATATAATGTGTTAACACATGTGTTGATGACGTGATTGAGGGGGGAGTTGTGTCGGGTTATGTTGACCAATACACACCATTAGTGTTAAATTGGAGCTTGAAATGTAAAAACAAAATTGCCATAAAAATTTCACCCATTTACACGCTCATTCATACACCGATGGCGGAGGAAACCATACAAGGCACCAACCTGCTCATCAGGAGCAATTAGGGGTTCAGTGTCTTGCTCAAGGACACTTCGACACTAACTCTGGGGGAGCCCGGGATCGAACTGGGAACCTCTCAGTTGCCATCCGGCCACTCGACCGGCCACTCTATCCTGAGCTAAAAAAAAAAACAACTCAAAATGACCTCAGAATAATGAATAAATAAATAGACGTTGCGAGGAACCTTTTTCCTGGTCCTCACCAGAAAAATGGTTCAGAGTTGAAAAAAATTTTTTTTTAGAGATAATGTTTACAAGAAAAATATTCAGATTGGGGTTAGGGTTATGGGATCAGACGTTTAGAGGTTAGGTGTAGGGGTTGAAATTAAGAGTTAAACAGCATGATTTACACTTAGTTGACTGCCAGTGTCATGCGCCGGAAAATAGCTGATCTGTAAGCTTGTTGTGAGCTTGTGGATCTGCTATTTTTCGGCTTTAAGCTCAAGGTTAAAAATGACAAAGCATATTAAAGGCGGCATTTGCCACCATGCTGATGAGTGTGTGTGTGTGTGTGCGTGTGTGTGTGTGTGTGTGTGTGTGTGTGTGTGTGTGTGGTGCGTGTGTGTGTGTGGGGGGGGCGGGCCCTAGGCGTGGTGAGCAGTGATTAATTAGGTATAAATAGAGCTCAGGTGTGAGACAGACTCCAGGTGTGGTTCTAGTTCAGTTCAGATGGAACTCCAGCAAGCAGGTAACTAAACATTAACCACCAACATTTAACAGCTTTGTTTAAAATCATTCAGTTTGGGGAACTAGTCTGTGAATGAATGACATTGAAATGGACAAAATGAGGCTTTATATTTTATAACAGAGTGAAGGAAACCCTTTCAATCTACACTCTGTTCCAATGGCTCATAGTGTCATCTAAACCAATGGCTCTTAAACTTTTACATTTCAACTCTGACCGTGGACCCAAATGGACCAGTTAGGGTCCATTTGGTTCCTTTTAGACCAGTGCACCAATGCAATTGCGGTCCATTTGGTTACAAGGTGTACACTCTCTGTCAGACCGGTAAGGGCCCTTACCGGTCTAACAGAGTGTACACATTTTAACCAAATGGACCGGTCCATTTGCTTACATTTGTAATGCACCTGTTAAGGTCCATTTGGTTCCTTTTAGACCAGTGCACCAATGCAAGGGTCCATTTGGTTACAATGTGTACACTCTCAGAGAGACCGGTAAGGGCCCTTACCGGTCTAACACATTGTAACCAAATGGACCGGTCCGTTTGGTTACCAATGGACCTGTTAGGGTCCATTTCAGACCAGTGCACCAATGCAAGGGTCCATTTAGTTACAATGTGTACACTCTCAGAGAGACCAGTAAGGGTCCATTTGGTTACAATGTGTACACTCTCAGAGACCAGTACGGGTCCATTTGGTTACAATGTGTACACTCTCAGAGACCAGTAAGGGTCCATTTGGTTACAATGTGTACACTCTCAGAGACCAGTACGGGTCCATTTAGTTACAATGTGTACACTCTCAGAGAGACCAGTAAGGGTCCATTTGGTTACACTTTGGGGGAGCTGACAAAGCTACATCCACAAGGGCCCATGCATGTTTTCCTCAATGTGACCATGGTCATGTAGGCCTACACAACTGAACACTTTTTTGCCTCTGTCTTTTCAGGATATGAAGTCAAAGAAGAAAAGTCACCAGAAGAAGACATAAGGTAGGCTCTCTATGCTGCTTGTTCAGTGAAGAGCTGCCTCTATGCAGTGAAGATTGGCGTTCAAGGTAAGAACTCTTATGCTGCTGCTGCAGTGAAGAGCTGCTTCTATGCAGTGAAGATTGGCGTTCAAGGTAAGAACCATGTTTTTATTCCTTTTGCTGCTGCTAGGGGTTTTGCGTTGCGTCGGTTGCGTCGGTTGCGTCGTTCGCGTAAAAACACACACAAAAAAACACAAAACAAAGGCGCAGGCATGGAGCTCCTGGTTTTACTGGGATCGGGGTTCGATTCCCTGCTGTGCCCTACTCATTGTGTTTGCATTTATATTTGAACTCTCACGTTGAATTATTACATGTATTATACAGGCATCATCCTGTATCAGTATGTATCACTATTTATAGAGCTTGAGCTTTAGTTGACACCTTTTAGTTTTTAGTTTAGTTGCTACCTGTCTTTAGTTGTGTATTTCTGAAACCAAAACAGACTATAAGCACGGTAGTGAAGGCTTCCAAAATGTGACCCTGTAGGCCTAAACCTGTGGTTCTCAAACTTTCATGTCAAGGACCCCCAAAACGATATGTATTTGGCCTCATCTCAAATATTTGGTTCCAGGGACCCCCAGAAGCAAAGATTCTGGGGGTCCATGAATTTTACATTTTGCTTTATAAGCCAGAGAGAAGTTAGTTGGAATGAGTATATCTGAGGCTTGATTTAGGCTCAAACCTTTTGAAAAACATTTGAGGGACATAAACAATATGATATCAAATATTATTATTTTCTAAATTCATGGTGTAGATCCTTTAACTAAGGCAATTAAGGCTACTAGGAATAAACATTTACTTTCTAAAACATGTTTGTATTATAATGTACTGTAGAGTTCAAAGCCATCTGCATCTAAAGTCCCTTTCCCCACACCTTGACACTCAAACATATTACTGGGGAGGGACTTGAACTTGAGACCTCTTGCTCTCCAGACAGCCACTCTATCCGGTTCGCAAACATGTTCATGACAAGGACCTCCAATTTGTATATGGCCGTGGACGCCCATGTCAAAATATGTAGTGCCAGGACCCCCCATAAGAAAGATTTATATTTATAACTTGGAGGGAAAAAAGAGTGTTCCAAATTTGGCAAGATGTTGGGTACACCTTGATACATTGTCAGAACCTGAACTTGAACTTGCATCCTCCCATATCATAGGCAGGCACAATTACTCAGTGAGCCACTGAGCTTTTGTTTAATGCTTATGAAAAACCCTCAGTTTGAATCCATTTCATTGTATACCGTTTTTATATTGTCCCTTACACTAGTAGGGATACTATAATACTAGTCCTGTGTAGTGGAAGAAAGCTGGCATCAAAAGTGAAAACTATTACTAAAAAAAAGATTGTGCTGGGGTGGCCATAATAAGGATTTTTTCTGTTACCCCCGGTGTACGGGGATGCAGTACAGTGGGGCCGGGGAGCGGTTTAGCTCCCCGGTGTTTCCACACAGTAAAACTAGGTGGTTATGGCAAAAGAAATCACACCTATCTGAACTTTTATGTAACCAAGGTAACAATGACAATTAGGTGAGCTCACTTCCTGTTGCTGATTTGCAGCAGCAGCAGCAGCTAATGTTCACTGTTCACATAGTAATGGTCTCACACTTTAAGCTCTAGAGTGTGGAACAAATATTGATAAATATTAGCCACAACAAAGCATCAGAAAACACAAACCCCTAAAAAACATACAGTATAGTGTAAAAACACTTGTCAAGTTTTTTTTGGTGAATGAATCCCATAACATACCATATAATGTGTTAACACATGTGTTGATGACATGATTGAGGGGGGAGTTGTGTCGGGTTATGTTGACCAATACACACCATTAGTGTTAAATTGGAGCTTGAAATGTAAAAACAAAATTGCCGTAAAAATTTCACCCATTTACACGCTCATTCATACACCGATGGCGGAGGAAACCATACAAGGCACCAACCTGCTCATCAGGAGCAATTAGGGGTTCAGTGTCTTGCTCAAGGACACTTCGACACTAACTCTGGGGGAGCCCGGGATCGAACTGGGAACCTCTCAGTTGCCATCCGGCCACACGACCGGCCACTCTATCCTGAGCTAAAAAAAAAAAAAAAACTCAAAATGACCTCAGAGTAATGAATAAATAAATATACGTTGCGAGGAACCTTTTTCCTGGTCCTCACCAGAAAAATGGTTCAGAGTTGAAAAAAAGTTTTTTGTAGAGATAATGTTTCCAAGAAAAATATTCAGATTGGGGTTAGGGTTATGGGATCAGACGTTTACAGGTTAGGTGTAGGGGTTGAAATTAAGAGTTAAACAGCATGATTTACACTTAGTTGACTCCCAGTGTCATGCGCCGGAAAATAGCTGATCTGTAAGCTAGTTGTGAGCTTGTGGATCTGCTATTTTTCGGCTTTAAGCTCAAGGTTAAAAATGGCAAAGCATATTAAAGGCGGCATTTGCCACCATGCTGATGTGTGTGTGTGTGTGTGTGTGTGTGTGTGTGTGTGGGTGTGGGTGTGGGTGTGGGGGTGGGCCATAGGCGTGGTGAGCAGTGATTAATTAGGTATAAATAGAGCTCAGGTGTGAGACAGACTCCAGGTGTGGTTCTGGTTCAGTTCAGATGGAACTCCAGCAAGCAGGTAACTAAACATTAACCACCAACATTTAACAGCTTTGTTTAAAATCATTCAGTTTGGGGAACTAGTCTGTGAATGAATGACATTGAAATGGACAAAATGAGGCTTTATATTTTATAACAGAGTGAAGGAAACCCTTTCAATCTACACTCTGTTCCAATGGCTCATAGTGTCATCTAAACCAATGGCTCTTAAACTTTTACATTTCAACTCTGACCGTAGACCCAAATGGACCAGTTAGGGTCCATTTGGTTCCTTTTAGACCAGTGCACCAATGCAATTAGGGTCCATTTGGTTACAAATGGACCGGTCCGTTTGGTTACAAATGGACCTGTTAGGGTCCATTTCAGACCAGTGCACCAATGCAAGGGTCCATTTAGTTACAATGTGTACACTCTCAGAGAGACCAGTAAGGGTGCATTTGGTTACAATGTGTACACTCTCAGAGACCAGTAAGGGTCCATTTGGTTACACTTTGGGGGAGCTGACAAAGCTACATCCACAAGGGCCCATACATGTTTTCCTCAATGTGACCATGGTCATGTAGGCCTACACAACTGAACACTTTTTTGCCTCCGTCTTTTCAGGATATGAAGTCAAAGAAGAAAAGTCACCAGAAGAAGACATAAGGTAGGCTCTCTATGCTGCTTGTTCAGTGAAGAGCTGCCTCTATGCAGTGAAGATTGGCGTTCAAGGTAAGAACTCTTATGCTGCTGCTGCAGTGAAGAGCTGCTTCTATGCAGTGAAGATTGGCGTTCAAGGTAAGAACCATGTTTTTATTCCTTTTGCTGCTGCTAGGGGTTTTGCGTTGCGTCGGTTGCGTCGGTTGCGTCGTTCGCGTAAAAAACACACACAAAAAACACAAAACAAAGGCGCAGGCATGGAGCTCCTGGTTTTACTGGGATCGGGGTTCGATTCCCTGCTGTGCCCTACTCATTGTGTTTGCATTTATATTTGAACTCCCACGTTGAATTATTACATGTATTATACAGGCATCATCCTGTATCAGTATGTATCACTATATAGAGCTTGAGCTTTAGTTGACACCTTTTAGTTTTTTGTTTAGTTGCTACCTGTCTTTAGTTGTGTATTTCTGAAACCAAAACAGACTATAAGCACGGTAGTGAAGGCTTCCAAAATGTGACCCTGTAGGCCTAAACCTGTGGTTCTCAAACTTTCATGTCAAGGACCCCCAAAACGATATGTATTTGGCCTCATCTCAAATATTTGGTTCCAGGGACCCCCAGAAGCAAAGATTCTGGGGGTCCATGAATTTTGCATTATAAGCCAGAGAGAAGTTAGTTGCAATGAGTATATCTGAGGCTTGATTTGAAAAACATTTGAGGGACATAAACAATATGATATCAAATATTATTATTTAAAATTCATGGTGTATATCCTTTAACTAAGGCAATTAAGGCTACTAGGTGTAAACATTTAGTTTCTACAACATGTTTGTGTTTTAATGTACTGTATAGTTCAAAGCCATCTGCATCTAAAGTCCCTTTCCCCATACCTTATGACACTCAAACATATTACTGGGGTGGGACTTGAACCTGTGACCTTCTGCTCTCCAGACATCCACTCTATCCATTCAGCTATGGCTGTCTCTTTAGTCATAGTGGTTCTCAAACTTCTTCATGACAAGGACCTTCAATTTGTATATGGCCGTGGACGCCCATGTCAAAATATGTAGTGCCAGGACCCCCCATAAGAAAGATTTGTATTTATAACTTGGAGGGGAAAAAAAGAGTGTTCCAAATTTGGCAAGATGTTGGGTACACCTTGATACATTGTCAGAACCTGGACTTGAACTTGCATCCTCCCATATCATAGGCAGGCGCCATTACTCAGTGAGCCACTGAGATTTTGTTTAATGCTTATGAAAAAGCCTCAGTTTGAATCCATTTCACTGTATACCGTTTGTATATTGTCCCTTACACTAGTAGGGATACTATAATACTAGTCCTGTGTAGTGGAAGAAAGCTGGCATCAAAAGTGAAAACTATTACTAAAAAAAAGATTGTGCTGGGGTGGCCATAATAAGGATTTGTTTAAAACGTCAAGATTCTTCAAAATGTTTAACTGTTCTTTGTAGGACTTGAACCCACGACCTTTTTGGACATGCAGAAAGAGTCTTTTCACAGTGAGCTATTGTGGTGACTGCTAGAACAGCCAAATAGAATAGATTCATCACAAAAAAGACAGAGGATTTTTTTTTCCATAAACATTGAAACACCTAAGCTAAACTAAATCATTTTAACTGCATATTTTGATATGTATTTTGTTGCAGTAATTAAGGAAGTGAAGGGACAGTGGTTCTTCTTTAATCTTAAGCATGTTTTATACACCACACTTAAAAGCACTAAAGAAACATGTGGAAATGTGTGGAGGTGCCATAGGCAAGCGAGTTCTGACGTGGATACCTAGGCGACCTTGTAAAAAGGCCAAAGCAGGTTCAAGTCCCGCCTAGGCACTGAAGCACATACTCATCGATGTACTCTGTTACCCCCGGTGTACGGGGATGCAGTACAGTGGGGCCGGGGAGCGGTTTAGCTCCCCGGTGTTTCCACACAGTAAAACTAGGTGGTTATGGCAAAAGAAATCACACCTATCTGAACTTTTATGTAACCAAGGTAACAATGACAATTAGGTGAGGTCACTTCCTGTTGCTGATTTGCAGCAGCTAATGTTCACTGTTCACTGTTCACTGTTCACATAGTAATGGTCATTGGTCCCACACTTTAAGCTCTAGAGTGTGGAACAAATATTGATAAATATTAGCCACAACAAAGCATCAGAAAACACAAGCCCCTAAAAAACATATAGTGTAAAAACACTTGTCAAGTTATTTTTGGTGAATGAATCCCATAACATACCATATAATGTGTTAACACATGTGTTGATGACGTGATTGAGGGGGGAGTTGTGTCGGGTTATGTTGACCAATACACACCATTAGTGTTAAATTGGAGCTTGAAATGTAAAAACAAAATTGCCATAAAAATTTCACCCATTTACACGCTCATTCATACACCGATGGCGGAGGAAACCATACAAGGCACCAACCTGCTCATCAGGAGCAATTAGGGGTTCAGTGTCTTGCTCAAGGACACTTCGACACTAACTCTGGGGGAGCCCGGGATCGAACTGGGAACCTCGCAGTTGCCATCCGGCCACACGACCGGCCACTCTATCGGCCACTCTATCCTGAGCTCAAAAAGAAAAAAAACTCAAAATGACCTCAGAATAATGAATAAATAAATAGACGTTGCGAGGAACCTTTTTCCTGGTCCTCACCAGAAAAATGGTTCAGAGTTGAAAAAAAGTTTTTTTAGAGATAATGTTTCCAAGAAAAATATTCAGATTGGGGTTAGGGTTATGGGATCAGACGTTTAGAGGTTAGGTGTAGGGGTTGAAATTAAGAGTTAAACAGCATGATTTACACTTAGTTGACTCCCAGTGTCATGCGCCGGAAAATAGCTGATCTGTAAGCTTGTTGTGAGCTTGTGGATCTGCTATTTTTCGGCTTTAAGCTCAAGGTTAAAAATGGCAAAGCATATTAAAGGCGGCATTTGCCACCATGCTGATGAGTGTGTGTGTGTGTGTGTGTGTGTGTGTGTGTGTGTGTGTGTGTGTGTGTGGGTGTGGGTGTGGGTGTGGGTGTGGGGGTGGGCCCTAGGCGTGGTGAGCAGTGATTAATTAGGTATAAATAGATCTCAGGTGTGAGACAGACTCCAGGTGTGGTTCTTGTTCAGTTCAGATGGAACTCCAGCAAGCAGGTAACTAAACATTAACCACCAACATTTAACAGCTTTGTTTAAAATCATTCAGTTTGGGGAACTAGTCTGTGAATGAATGACATTGAAATGGACAAAATGAGGCTTTATATTTTAACAGAGTGAAGGAAACCCTTTCAATCTACACTCTGTTCCAATGGCTCATAGTGTCATCTAAACCAATGGCTCTTAAACTTTTACATTTCAACTCTGACAGTGGACCCAAATGGACCAGTTAGGGTCCATTTGGTTCCTTTTAGACCAGTGCACCAATGCAATTGCGGTCCCTTTGGTTACAAGGTGTACACTCTCTGTCAGACCGGTAAGGGCCCTTACCAGTCTAACAGAGTGTACACATTTTAACCAAATGGACCGGTCCATTTGCTTACATTTGTAATGCACCTGTTAAGGTCCATTTGGTTCCTTTTAGACCAGTGCACCAATGCAAGGGTCCATTTGGTTACAATGTGTACACTCTCAGAGAGACCGGTAACACATTGTAACCAAATGGACCGGTCCGTTTGGTTACCAATGGACCTGTTAGGGTCCATTTCAGACCAGTGCACCAATGCAAGGGTCCATTTAGTTACAATGTGTACACTCTCAGAGAGACCAGTAAGGGTCCATTTGGTTACAATGTGTACACTCTCAGAGACCAGTACGGGTCCATTTGGTTACAATGTGTACACTCTCAGAGACCATTACGGGTCCATTTGGTTACAATTTGTACACTTTCAGAGACCAGTAAGGGTCCATTTGGTTACACTTTGGGGGAGCTGACAAAGCTACATCCACAAGGGCCCATACATGTTTTCCTCAATGTGACCATGGTCATGTAGGCCTACACAACTGAACACTTTTTTTGCCTCTGTCTTTTCAGGATATGAAGTCAAAGAAGAAAAGTCACCAGAAGAAGACATAAGGTAGGCTCTCTATGCTGCTTGTTCAGTGAAGAGCTGCTTCTATGCAGTGAAGATTGGCGTTCAAGGTAAGAACCATGTTTTTATTCCTTTTGCTGCTGCTAGGCCGTTTTGCGTTGCGTCGTTCGCGTAAAAAAACACACACAAAAAACACAAAACAAAGGCGCAGGCATGGAGCTCCTGGTTTTACTGGGATCGGGGTTCGATTCCCTGCTGTGCCCTACTCATTGTGTTTGCATTTATATTTGAACTCCCACGTTGAATTATTACATGTATTATACAGGCATCATCCTGTATCAGTATGTATCACTATATAGAGCTTGAGCTTTAGTTGACACCTTTTAGTTTTTTATTTAGTTGCTACCTGTCTTTAGTTGTGTATTTCTGAAACCAAAACAGACTATAAGCACGGTAGTGAAGGCTTCCAAAATGTGACCCTGTAGGCCTAAACCTGTGGTTCTCAAACTTTCATGTCAAGGACCCCCAAAACGATATGTATTTGGCCTCATCTCAAATATTTGGTTCCAGGGACCCCCAGAAGCAAAGATTCTGGGGGTCCATGAATTTTACATTTTGCTTTATAAGCCAGAGAGAAGTTAGTTGGAATGAGTATATCTGAGGCTTGATTTGAAAAACATTTGAGGGACATAAACAATATGATATCAAATATTATTATTTTAAATTCATGGTGTAGATCCTTTAACTAAGGCAATTAAGGCTACTAGGTGTAAACATTTAGTTTCTACAACATGTTTGTGTTTTAATGTACTGTATAGTTCAAAGCCATCTGCATCTAAAGTCCCTTTCCCCATACCTTATGACACTCAAACATATTACTGGGGTGGGACTTGAACCTGTGACTTTCTGCTCTCCAGACAGCCACTCTATCCATTCAGCTATGGCTGTCTCTTTAGTCATAGTGGTTCTCAAACTTCTTCATGACAAGGACCTCCAATTTGTATATGGCCGTGGACGTCCATGTCAAAATATGTAGTGCCAGGACCCCCCATAAGAAAGATTTATATTTATAACTTGGAGGGGAAAAAAAGAGTGTTCCAAATTTGGCAAGATGTTGGGTACACCTTGATACATTGTCAGAACCTGAACTTGAACTTGCATCCTCCCATATCATAGGCAGGCGCCATTACTCAGTGAGCCACTGAGCTTTTGTTTAATGCTTATGAAAAACACTCACTTTGAATCCATTTCACTGTATACCGTTTGTATATTGTCCCTTACACTAGTAGGGATACTATAATACTAGTCATGTGTAGTGGAAGAAAGTTGGCATCAAAAGTGAAAACTATTACTAAAAAAAAGATTGTGCTGGGGTGGCCATAATAAGGATTTGTTAAAACGTCAAGCTTCTTCAAAATGTTTAACTGTTATTTGTAGGATTTGAACCCAGGACCTTTTTGGACATGCAGAAAGAGTCTTTTCACGGTGAGCTATTGTGGTGACTGCTAGAACAGCCAAATAGAATAGATTCATCACAAAAAAAGACAGAGGACTTTTTTTTCCATAAACATTGAAACACCTAAGCTAAACTAAATCATTTTAACTGCATATTTTGATATGTATTTTGTTGCAGTAATTAAGGAAGTGAAGGGACAGTGGTTCTTCTTTAATCTGAAGCATGTTTTAAACACCACACTTAAAAGCACTAAAGAAACATGTGGTGATTTATTGAATATTGCTACCCACTGTTAAATATTGGAATGCAGTAGATGGCGCTCACGCACTGTCTTTGGGTTTTCTAGGGTTACATTCAGCTCAGTGATGTTGTGTTTGTTACAACGAAGTCAAGTCTGATACTTTTACTCAAGTTTCGGGGGGACGATTTTGGCATCCACACTTAGTGATTTTTTCGGATTTAACTTTCGTTTCGGTAGTGACCAACTTTCGTTTCGGTAGTGACCAACTTTCGTTTCGGTAGTGACTCAATGGTGGAAAAATACATTTACTAAGTCCAGAGCTCGATGAATGTTAGGGACCAAAAAAAAAGTCACTACAAAGTACTACCAATCAACTCTAAATTGCCTGAAACGTACTCCTAACAGGTTTTTGGGGGAACAATTTTGGCCTCCACACTTAGTGATTTTTTCGGATTTAACTTTCGTTTCGGTAGTGACACAATGGTGAAAAAATAAATGTATTTGTCTTGTTTGTTGTTCAAGTCAAAGCACCAGGAAGATTGTATTTCTTGGCCAACAGTTAGCTCAATGGGTTGAGACGCAGTATTCATGATCCAGAGGCCATGAGTTCAAATCCCACTGGTGTCTTTACTGTGATGCTTCCCTTTGCAGACTAACTTCGAGAGAAACAAGTTAAAAACACCAGGAAACCTGTAACTTTCAGCCAACAGCATAGCTCAACTGGTAGAGCGTCTGTCCAATAACATGACTTGGCTTGACTTCAGTGGGTTCGATTCCCACTCGAGTCAAGTGTCCCCGGTAACTTGGGGCAAGGGATAAATTGACTGATATCCTTAGTGATGCTTCCCTTTGCAGACTAACTTCTAGAAAAACAAGTTAAAACCACCAGGAAACCTGTAACTCTCAGCCAACAGCATAGCTCAACTGGTAGAGCGTCTGTCCAATAACATGACTTGGCTTGACTTGAGTGGGTTCGATTCCCACTCGAGTCAAGTGTCCCCGGTAATTTGGGTCAACGGATAAATTGACTGATATCCTTAGTGATGCTTCCCTTTGCAGACTAACTTCTAGAAAAACAAGATAAAACCACCCGGAAACCTGTAACTCTCAGCCAACAGCATAGCTCAACTGGTAGAGCGTCTGTCCAATAACATGACTTGGCTTGACTTGAGTCAATTTATCCATCACTAAGGATATCAGTCAATTTATCCGTTGCTCCAAGTTACCGGGGACACTTAACTCGAGTGGGAATCGAACCCACTCAAGTCAAGCCAAGTCATGTTATTGGACAGACGCTCTACCAGTTGAGCTATGCTGTTGGCTGAGAGTTACAGGTTTCCTGGTGGTTTTAACTTGTTTTTCTAGAAGTTAGTCTGCAAAGGGAAGCATCACTAAGGATATCAGTCAATTTATCCATCACTAAGGATATCAGTCAATGTATCCGTTGCCCCAAGTTACCGGGGACACTTGACTCGAGTGGGAATCGAACCCACTCAAGTCAAGCCAAGTCATGTTATTGGACAGACGCTCTACCAGTTGAGTTATGCTGTTGGCTGAAAGTTAAAGGTTTCCTGGTGGTTTTATCTTGTTTTTCTAGAAGTTAGTCTGCAAAGGGAAGCATCACTAAGGATATCAGTCAATTTATCCCTTGCCCCAAGTTACCGGGGACACTTGACTCGAGTGGGAATCGAACCCACTCAAGTCAAGCCAAGTCATGTTATTGGACAGACGCTCTACCAGTTGAGCTATGCTGTTGGCTGAAAGTTACAGGTTTCCTGGTGGTTTTAACTTGTTTTTCTAGAAGTTAGTCTGCAAAGGGAAGCATCACAGTAAAGACACCAGTGGGATTGGAACTCATGGCCTCTGGATCATGAATACTGCGTCTCAACCCATTGAGCTAACTGTTGGCCAAGAAATACAGCCTTCCTGGTGCTTTGACTTGAACAACAAACAAGACAAATACATTTATTTTTTTCACCATTGTGTCACTACCGAAACGAAAGTTAAATCCGAAAAAGTGTGGAGGCCAAAATCGTCCCCCCAAAAACCTGTTAGGAGTACTTTTCAGGCAATTTAGAGTTGATTGGTAATTTTCGTTTCGGTAAAATTTATTTTACCGAAACGAAAGCTAAATCCGAAAAAATCACTAAGTGTGGAGGCCAAAATCGTCCCCCCAAAAACCTGTTAGGAGTACGTTTCAGAAAATTTAGAGTTGATTGGTAGTACTTTGTAGTGACTTTTTTTGGTCCCTAACATTGAATAACTTAAAACAAATGTGTTACTTTTCACATTGAGGTCCACTGCCCAAATACATGTCAATTTGGGGGGTTGACAACAAAACGTTTTAGAACCACAGACTCCAAGGAAACAGCTGTAGGTGAATGGATAGAGTCACTGACTATTGAGCCGCAGCACAGACATCAAACAGTGAGGTGGGAGGAGTACAGTGAGGTGGGAGGAGTGCAGTTCAGGAAATGACCTCACCTAATTGTCATTGTTACCTTGGTTACAAAAAAGTTCAGATAGGTGTGATTTCTTTTGCCATAACCACCTAGTTTTACTGTGTGGAAACACCGGGGAGCTAAACCGCTCCCCGGCCCCACTGTACTGCATCCCCGTACACCGGGGGTAACAGAGTACATCGATGAGTATGTGCTTCAGTGCCTAGGCGGGACTTGAACCTGCTTTGGCCTTTTTACAAGGTCGCCTAGGTATCCACGTCAGAACTCGCTTGCCTATGGCACCTCCACACATTTCCACATGTTTCTTTAGTGCTTTTAAGTGTGGTGTTTAAAACATGCTTCAGGTTAAAGAAGAACCACTGTCCCTTCACTTCCTTAATTACTGCAACAAAATACATATCAAAATATGCAGTTAAAATGATTTAGCTTAGGTGTTTCAATGTTTATGGGGAAAAAATCCTCTGTCTTTTTTTGTGATGAATCTATTCTATTTGGCTGTTCTAGCAGTCACCACAATAGCTCACTGTGAAAAGACTCTTTCTGCATGTCCAAAAAGGTCCTGGGTTAAAGTCCTACAAAGAACAGTTAAACATTTTGAAGAATCTTGACGTTTTAAACAAATCCTTATTATGGCCACCCCAGCACAATCTTTTTTTTAGTAATAGTTTTCACTTTTGATGCCAGCTTTCTTCCACTACACAGGACTAGTATTATAGTATCCCTACTAGTGTAAGGGACAATTCAAACAGTATACAGTGAAATGGATTCAAAGTGAGGGTTTTTCATAAGCATTAAACAAAAGCTCAGTGGCTCACTGAGTAATGGCGCCTGCCTATGATATGGGAGGATGCAAGTTCAAGTTCAGGTTCTGACAATGTATCAAGGTGTACCCAACATCTTACCAAATTTGGAACACTCTTTTTTTTCCTCCAAGTTATTAATATAAATCTTTCTCATGGGGGGTCCTGGCACTACATATTTTGACATTGTCGTCCACGGCCATATACAAATTGGAGGTCCTTATCATGAAGACGTTTGAGAACCACTATGACTAAAGAGACAGCCATAGCTGAATGGATAGAGTGGCTGTCTGGAGAGCAGAAGGTCACAGGTTCAAGTCCCACCCCAGTGATATGTTTGAGTGTCAAGGTGTGGGGAAAGGGACTTTAGATGCAGATGGCTTTGAACTATACAGTACATTAAAACACAAACATGTTGTAGAAAGTAAATGTTTACACCTAGTAGCCTTAATTGCCTTAGTTAAAGGATCTACACCATGAATTTAAAATAATAATATTTGATATCATATTGTTTATGTCCCTCAAATGTTTTTCAAAAGGTTTGAGCCTAAATCAAGCCTCAGATATACGCATTCCAACTAACTTCTCTCTGGCTTATAAAGCAAAATGTAAAATTCATGGACCCCCAGAATCTTTGCTTCTGGGGGTCCCTGGAACCAAATATTTGAGATGAGGCCAAATACATATCGTTTTGGGGGTCCTTGACATGAAAGTTTGAGAACCACAGGTTTAGGCCTACAGGGTCACATTTTGGAAGCCTTCACTACCGTGCTTATAGTCTGTTTTGGTTTCAGAAATACACACCTAAAGACAGGTAGCAACTAAACTAAAAACTAAAAGGTGTCAACTAAAGCTCAAGCTCTATATAGTGATACATACTGATACAGGATGATGCCTGTATAATACATGTAATAATTCAACGTGGGAGTTCAAATATAAATGCAAACACAATGAGTAGGGCACAGCAGGGAATCGAACCCCGATCCCAGTAAAACCAGGAGCTCCATGCCTGCGCCTTTGTTTTGTGTTTTTTTTGTGTGTTTTTTTTACGCGAACGACGCAACCGACGCAACGCAAAACCCCTAGCAGCAGCAAAAGGAATAAAAAGATGGTTCTTACCTTGAACGCCAATCTTCACTGCATAGAAGCAGCTCTTCACTGCAGCAGCAGCATAAGAGTTCTTACCTTGAACGCCAATCTTCACTGCATAGAGGCAGCTCTTCACTGAACAAGCAGCATAGAGAGCCTACCTTATGTCTTCTTCTGGTGACTTTTCTTCTTTGACTTCATATCCTGAAAAGACGGTGGCAAAAAAAAGTGTTCAGTTGTGTAGGCCTACATGACCATGGTCACATTGAGGAAAACATGTATGGGCCCTTGTGGATGTAGCTTTGTCAGCTCCCCCAAAGTGTAACCAAATGGACCCTTACTGGTCTCTCTGAGAGTGTACACATTGTAACCAAATGGACCCGTACTGGTCTCTGAGAGTGTACACATTGTAACCAAATGGACCCTTACTGGTCTCTGAGAGTGTACACATTGTAACTAAATGGACCCTTACATTGGTGCACTGGTCTGAAATGGACCCTAACAGGTCCATTGGTAACCAAACGGACCGGTCCATTTGGTTACAATGTGTTAGACCGGTAAGGGCCCTTACCGGTCTCTCTGAGAGTGTACACATTGTAACCAAATGGACTGCAATTGCATTGGTGCACTGGTCTAAAAGGAACCAAATGGACCCTAACTGGTCCATTTGGGTCTACGGTCAGAGTTGAAATGTAAAAGTTTAAGAGCCATTGGTTTAGATGACGCTATGAGCCATTGGAACAGAGTGTAGATTGAAAGGGTTTCCTTCACTCTGTTATAAAATATAAAGCCTAATTTTGTCCATTTCAATGTCATTCATTCACAGACTAGTTCCCCAAACTGAATGATTTTAAACAAAGCTGTTAAATGTTGGTGGTTAATGTTTAGTTACCTGCTTGCTGGAGTTCCATCTGAACTGAACCAGAACCACACCTGGAGTCTGTCTCACACCTGAGCTCTATTTATACCTAATTAATCACTGCTCACCACGCCTAGGGTCCGCCCCCCCACACACACACACACGCACACACACACACACACACACACACACACACACACACACACACACACACACACACACACACACACACACACACACACACACACACACACACACACACACACACACACACCGCCTTCAATATATTTTGCCATTTTTAACCTTGAGCTTAAAGCCGACAAATAGCAGATCCACAAGCTCACAACAAGCTTACAGATCAGCTATTTTCCGGCGCATGACACTGGGAGTCAACTAAGTGTAAATCATGCTGTTTAACTCTTAAAGGAGAATTCCGTTCATTTTAAGTGTTATGTTTGATGTGTGTCAAATCACTTACCAACATAGAAATGAAAATCGCGTGACTCCACAAATCCCCCTATCGACCCCCACCGTTGTCATGATAGTAGGATGCTGGATAGCCCAAATTCGCCTATTTTAACAAATGCAAAGTCTGTTTTTTTGCTTCTAGTACTCATTGTTGAGTCCCATGATAATGTAACAGGCGCTAAAACTCCGAGAAGCTAACGGCTAATAACAGAACGAGCTAATGCTGGTTGCCTGTTTCTCTCCCGACCTGGCAACCTGGGGCTGCCATGCAGAGAGATAAGCAGCCCCAGCATTAGCTCGTTCTGTTATTAGCCGTTAGCTTCTCGGAGTTTTAGCGCCTGTTACATTATCATGGGACTCAACAATGAGTACTAGAAGCAAAAAAACAGACTTTGCATTTGTTAAAATAGGCGAATTTGGGCTATCCAGCATCCTACTATCATGACAACGGTGGGGGTCGATAGGGGGATTTGTGGAGTCACGCGATTTTCATTTCTACGTTGGTAAGTGATTTGACGCACATCAAACATAACACTTAAAATGAACGGAATTCTCCTTTAATTTCAACCCCTACACCTAACCTCTAAACGTCTGATCCCATAACCCTAACCCCAATCTGAATATTCTTCTTGGAAACATTATCTCTAAAAAAACTTTTTTTCAACTCTGAACCATTTTTCTGGTGAGGACCAGGAAAAAGGTTCCTCGCAACGTATATTTATTTATTCATTATTCTGAGGTCATTTTGAGTTTTTTTTTTTTTGAGCTCAGGATAGAGTGGCCGGTCGTGTGGCCGGATGGCAACTGCGAGGTTCCCAGTTCGATCCCGGGCTCCCCCAGAGTTAGTGTCGAAGTGTCCTTGAGCAAGACACTGAACCCCTAATTGCTCCTGATGAGCAGGTTGGTGCCTTGTATGGTTTCCTCCGCCATCGGTGTATGAATGAGCGTGTAAATGGGTGAATTTTTTATGGTAATTTTGTTTTTACATTTCAAGCTCCAATTTAACACTAATGGTGTGTATTGGTAAACATAACCCGACACAACTCCCCCCTCAATCATGTCATCAACACATGTGTTAACACATTATATGGTATGTTATGGGATTCATTCACCAAAAAAAACTTGACAAGTGTTTTTACACTATATGTTTTTTAGGGGTTTGTGTTTTCTGATGCTTTGTTGTGGCTAATATTTATCAATATTTGTTCCACACTCTAGAGCTTAAAGTGTGAGACCATTACTATGTGAACAGTGAACATTAGCTGCTGCTGCTGCTGCAAATCAGCAACAGGAAGTGAGCTCACCTAATTGTCATTGTTACCTTGGTTACATAAAAGTTCAGATAGGTGTGATTTCTTTTGCCATAACCACCTAGTTTTACTGTGTGGAAACACCGGGGAGCTAAACCGCTCCCCGGCCCCACTGTACTGCATCCCCGTACACCGGGGGTAACAGAGTACATCGATGAGTATGTGCTTCAGTGCCTAGACGGGACTTGAACCTGCTTTGGCCTTTTACAAGGTCGCCTAGGTATCCACGTCAGAACTCGCTTGCCTATGGCACCTCCACACATTTCCACATGTTTCTTTAGTGCTTTTAAGTGTGGTGTTTAAAACATGCTTCAGATTAAAGAAGAACCACTGTCCCTTCACTTCCTTAATTACTGCAACAAAATACATATCAAAATATGCAGTTCAAATGATTTAGTTTAGCTTAGGTGTTTCAATGTTTATGGAAAAAAATCTTCTGTCTTTTTTTTGTGATGAATCTATTCTATTTGGCTGTTCTAGCAGTCACCACAATAGCTCACTGTGAAAAGACTCTTTCTGTATGTCCAAAAAGGTCCTGGGTTAAAGTCCTACAAAGAACAGTTAAACATTTTGAAGAATCTTGGCGTTTTAAACAAATCCTTATTATGGCCACCACAGCACAATCTTTTTTTTAGTAATAGTTTTCACTTTTGATGCCAGCTTTCTTCCACTACACAGGACTAGTATTATCCCTACTAGTGTAAGGGACAATATACAAACGGTATACAGTGAAATGGATTCAAACTGAGGGTTTTTCATAAGCATTAAACAAAAGCTCAGTGGCTCACTGAGTAATGGCGCCTGCCTATGATATGGGAGGATGCAAGTTCAAGTTCAGGTTCTGACAATGTATCAAGGTGTACCCAACATCTTGCCAAATTTGGAACACTCTTTTTTTCCCCTCCAAGTTATAAATATAAATCTTTCTTATGGGGGGTCCTGGCACTACATATTTTGACATGGGCGTCCACGGCCATATACAAATTGGAGGTCCTTGTCATGAAGACGTTTGAGAACCACTATGACTAAAGAGACAGCCATAGCTGAATGGATAGAGTGGCTGTCTGGAGAGCAGAAAGTCACAGGTTCAAGTCCCACCCCAGTAATATGTTTGAATGTCAAGGTGTGGGGAAAGGTACTTTAGATGCAGATGGCTTTGAACTATACAGTACATTAAAACACAAACATGTTGTAGAAACTAAATGTTTACACCTAGTAGCCTTAATTGCCTTAGTTAAAGGATATACACCATGAATTTAAAATAATAATATTTGATATCATATTGTTTATGTCCCTCAAATGTTTTTCAAAAGGTTTGAGCCTAAATCAAGCCTCAGATATACTCATTCCAACTAACTTCTCTCTGGCTTATAAAGCAAAATTTAAAATTCATGATGTACGACCTTTAACTTAGTTACTATGTATAAAGTAAGTTTGAATCAGGCATACATCCATTTAAATATAGTGAATTCCAGTGGTGGAAAAAGTACTCAAATGTTTTACTTAAGTAAAAGTATCGATACTGCAGTGTAGAAGTTTACTTGAGTAAAAGTGTTACGAGTATTGGTATCAAAATGTGCTTAAAGTACCAAAAGTAAAAGTACTAAAATGTTTGAAAATAGCAGATCTACAAGCTCACAAAGCGTCGCGCTGTGAGCTTGTAGATCTGCTATTTTCAAATAGCCTAGGTATAAAATAGGGCTAAAGTGGCTAATTTATGTTTTATAAAGTAATGAATACTTTATACATGCAAAGTACCTAAAGT
Source organism: Gymnoscopelus microlampas (assembly GCF_963454915.1). Classification (NCBI taxonomy): domain Eukaryota; kingdom Metazoa; phylum Chordata; class Actinopteri; order Myctophiformes; family Myctophidae; genus Gymnoscopelus; species Gymnoscopelus microlampas. Next base: position 40,344,546 of record NC_139959.1, on the reverse strand, counting down.
TTTCAAATAATTGTAGTTTGCCTCTGAGATGTGGTGGAGCACAAGTAAAAGTATAGACAATTGGAAGTACCTCAGAAATGTACTTAGTTATTTTACACCACTGGTGATTAGTGAGTTTAATTTATAACACGAATGCGTCCCGAGTCACAAAAGCCAACAGGGACAAAAGTACAGGGGGTGGCACTCCCCTCTAACCTAGTGTTGCTAGCATAAAATGACTGCACGTGGAAAGGACCCCATCATTGCATGTAAAAAAAACCTTAACATTCTGAACACAGAATAGACTTTAGGTCTGAACAAGTGTCTCAGGACATGGTGATGGAAGGTGCAGTGCATTTCTTGCAGGTGATGGGAGAGGATTGGTGAACTGAGGATTTGAAAACATTTAAATGTATGCAGTAATCTGCACATCTATAACACAATTTTATGTATATTTTATTTTATTTTATTTTAAGTAGTGGGGGTTCGCCATTCTATGTCACACAAAAGTAGCCAAAATAGCCGATCTACAAGCTCAAAACGTGTCACAGTGCGACACGTTTTGAGCTTGTAGAGCTGCTATTTTTGCTTATTTTCTATTGGAATCCTGAATTAAAATGCATTTAGTTGAGCTTATGTTAACTTTATGAACTTAAATGCAAATACATTGGACATAAAAAAGACAATAGAAAGTTAATACTAGTCATTAAGCTACTATATTATAGACTGAAGCTACTATATTATAGACTGAAGTCATTAAAGAGGGTCATGTTTGCATGTTTGGAATCATAACAGCTGAAATCAATAATATATCACTATTCTGATATTAACCTGCGGGACGCATTTAGTGAAGGTGGGGGCCGAATGTGGCCCCCGGGCCGCCAGTTGCCCATGTATGCTCTAGTCTAGCGTATCAATACGCCTGCTTCAGATTGAAAGTTGGGTCTTGAACGTTGGCACACTGAACAGACGAGCCTCTTTGGCACCAATACAAACACAAAAGAACAACACTGTGGGTTCCCTTTTATTCTTAAAATTTTTATGTACAAGTGCGACTGATTTATTTGTTTTTTTTTTAATGTACATTCGATATAGAAAGTTTATATACGTCATATTACATTGAACATTTCACAATTGCACTAGTTCTTTCACATAGATTCATAATCAGTCAGTATCATTCCTCATGTCCTATGTTCAGTTGGTAAGGGTTGGTTATTTATTCACCTATAAATATTCTAGTGCTTTCTGCACGGGGAGGGGGGGGGGGGGGGTTACATTGAAAAGAAACATATATATGTTGAGGCAGAAGAAAGGACAGCCTTCAAATAGAGACATAGTGTCAATGGAGGTCCTTATTTAAAGGGCTAGACCACTTTGGTAGAGGTTTGGGTTGTGTAGTGACCTTGCCATGATGTAACTCTAAAGGTGGACACGATATCAAACATAATTGCTCCATTGATTAGAAATTGATAATTCAAAACATCATCGACTTACAAGGTACGGTAAAACAGATCTCAAGGTCACTCTTTTAGCCCGTAAACAAACTCAAACAAAGTTGATTCAGACAATATAGAACATCACCAAACACAGTAGGTTTTTTTTGTTTTTTTAATAAAAATGTTAACTTCCTGTTGATTTTACTATTTGAAGATCTCGATCCACGGATCCAGTCAGGGTTTTATTCCTAATAAAAATGGCAAAATCAACAGGAAGTTAACATTTTTATATATATAAAAAAACAGTACTGTGTTTGGTGATGTTCTATATTGTCTAAATCAACTGTTTGTGTTGTTTCTAATCAATGGAGCAATTATTTTGTATTTCTTGTCCACCTTAGGAGTCCCGTCATGGCGAGGTGACTACACAACCCAAACCTCTACCAGAGTGGTCTTGCCGTTTAAAGAGCGCACTGCCAGGAGAACATGTTTGTGTCATCTTCATAAAGAAGTGGATCAAGTGCATGTGGACACATACAGTACACATGCTGTTATTGACCAGGGTCCCCCAGGGGTCCGTCCGTACTTGGTATTCTCCTTTTTTCCCCCTACTCCCTCCCCCTACACCAAATCTACAAGCTCACACCTCACATCAGAACTTGGGACGCGTTGCGACCTTGTGTGACATAAACGGCCAGAAAGGGGATTCGCGGGTTCATGTGGTTAAAGGGGAAATGGTGTAAATTATGTATTTCTTGTAAAAGATGATTTTTTTTTGGTGAGTTCCTGATTCATCGGTCCTTCCTTTTCCGTAAAACAATACTATGTCATAGGCCCCGCCCCCAAGACCAGCGTCTTGGTCCGAATCTCACAATGCCGGGGGCCGAGGACCCCGTAATAAAGAGTTATTACCCTTAATAAAGAGTTATTACCCTTAATAAAGAGTTATTACCCTTAATAAAGAGTTATATTACCCTTAATAAAGAGTGATATTACCCTTAACGAAGCGTTAGACGGTACTATGGTCGGATGGAGAAGCAGGAGAACAGAGCCATAGACAGACACATAAGAGACGGCTCTGAAATGTACACACAATCCTCAGTCTTTCCAATGTCTTTGCCCCGCCCCTCCCCCCTCCTCCCTCCAAAAAAACAAACAAAAAAAATCAACCAACAAACAAAAAAAAACAAATCAAGAGTAAAAAATATATCCATACAAAAGTAAACTTCTTTTTTCTTTTCAGAATTGGAAGAAAGAAGACAAAAGAACACAAAGAACAATGTGTGGTCATTATAAAACAAAGAGGGGGGGGGAGGGGGGACCAGGAAGTGGAGGAGGGGGGGGGGGTGTTAATATTTAAGGTTGTTGGTGGGGGGTGGGGTGTGAAATTTAAGAATGTTTATCATTTCTTTTTTTTTGGTGATAGTCAGTCAGTCCGCTTTCCTTTGTCTCTCTGTCTGTCTCTCTCTCTCTCTCTCTCCCACTCATGTGTTTGTGTGTGGGGGGGGGGGGGGGGGGGGGGGACCGTAAAGTCCTCTCTGGGGGGGGGCAGGTGGGCCACATGGTGGTGGTGTTGTGGGGGCCTGGGCGCCTGAGCACTGATTTGTTTTTCCGTGGTGTGTGTGCCGTGTGGTCATCAGCCCAGCAGGTCTCCCACGTCGTTGTCCACGGGGGGGGGCACGCTGGACATCACCGTGGTGCCCGTCCCCGCTGTAAGGTAGCCTGCTACTCCTGGACCTGCAGGACGGGGGGGGACATAAGAGTCATAAAGTCATTTGGACTAAAACTAGAAACAAAGGGTACTAAGACGTTCTAAAACTATATGTCTGTCTGGCGTGCTTTCTAATCACACCACACTCTATCTGCAGTGCCTATCGCCTTTTTTTTTGCTGTTTTTTTGCTGCAGGCTATCTATCTATAGCGATTACGACGCAATTATTATATTTCATACATTTAACTCATTCAGTGCCAAACTTATTTCTGGCTTCATCACCCCTGTGCCAAGGCCAAAAATACATTGTAAAAAAAAAAGTGCTTAGGAGCCGAGATACAGCCTTTTTCAGTAAGAAGTTAATTAAACAAGGAGTGAATGGAGCAGCAAATCATGATATCTTGGGTTCTGAACATTTTTTCATAGAGTGCGGTGTGATTCAAAAGCACGCGTCTGTCTGCAACCGGTGAAGAAAGGCTCCGCAAGATCCTGAGCGTTAAGTCTAACTCTCAGCCTGACGCTGAGAGATCTTACACTCAGGATGTTGCTGTGTGTAAGACAATGGGAGAGGACGAGACACCCAAGTGGATCATTTACAATATGAAGAGCTAAGCCATTGGTTCTCAAAGTGGGGTCCAGGGACCCCCAGGGGTACTTGAGGGGGTTCCAGGGGGTCCCCAGCTAAATGATGGATAGGAACCAAATGGACCCTTATGGGTCTGTAACTCTGAGAGTGTACAAATGGAACCAAATGGACCCTTATGGGTCTGTAACTGAGAGTGTACACATGGAACCAAATGGACCCTTATGGGTCTGTAACTCTGAGAGTGTACAAATGGAACCAAATGGACCGTAACGGGTCCATTTGGTTCCATTTGCACACTCTCAGAGTTAAATTAACATTGATTTTACAATATGAATTGGGGTCCCAGAGATAGAAATGCCATTAAATGGGGGTCCGTAGCCTAATAATGCATGTCAAACTGGGGGTCCTTAAAATTAAAATGGTTGAGAATCACTGCTTATCTTTTCAAATGGGGGTCCGTGGGCTAATAAGTGTCCATTTGGGGGTCCTTGACATGAAAAAGTTTGAGAACCACTGAGCTAAGCTACAGTGAACAGAAAATGGTCAACTAAAACATGAACTAGTGTGAGTGAGTGAGTGAGTGAGTGAGTGAGTGAGTGAGTGAGTGAGTGAGTGAGTGAGTGAGTGAGTGAGTGAGTGAGTGAGTGAGTGAGTGAGTGAGTGAGTGAGTGAGTGAGTGAGTGAGTGAGTGAGTGAGTGTGTGTGTGTGTGTGTGTGTGTGTGTGTGTGTGTGTGTGTGTGTGTGTGTGTGTGTGTGTGTGTGTGTGTGTGTGTGTGTGTGTGTGTGTGTGTGTGTGTGTGTGAGAGTGAGTGACTGAGTGACTGAGTGACTGAGTGAGTGTGTTCCTACTGTGGTTCAGTAGGAACATAATGTGGTTCAGTAGGAACATACTGTGGTTCAGTAGGAACATAATGTGGTTCAGTAGGAACATAATGTGGTTCAGTAGGAACATAATGTGGTTCAGTAGGAACATAATGTGGTTCAGTAGGAACATACTGTGGTTCAGTAGGAACATAATGTGGTTCAGTAGGAACATACTGTGGTTCAGTAGGAACATACTGTGGTTCAGTAGGAACATAATGTGGTTCAGTAGGAACATGTGATGATGGGTGCGTTCGGAAAAATTGCGCACCGGGGGCGCACTCGCCTATTAGTTTGTCCTGGCCAGTGCGCTTAGTGCTATATTTCCGAACGCACCCGATGTGATGTGCTGACAGGTTGGCATCTTTCCCCACTAACAGAAAAAACGTGTCCTTCAGACACAGAAAACCACCATCATGGTGCCAGGAGGTGAGAGAGAAAGATGCAGGCGGGAGGTGAAACATGGAAAAACAGACAAGATGGAGGAAGGCACAGTACAAAGGGGGGGGGGGGGGGTTGTGGGGGGAGGGGGGGAGGTCAGGGTCTACCTGCGTCAGAGCAAGAGAGAGAGGGGAGGGGGGGGCTGTGAGGGCCCGGCTGCCCCCCCCCCCGACTACAGCCCCCCTCGCAGTGGGCTACTGGAGGCCATGAGAGAGGGGGTGGACACACCTGGAAGGGGGGGGGGGGACAGTGAGCAGAGCAAGAGAGAGAGAGAGAGAGAGAGAAAGGGGAAGGGAGGTTAGGACAGGAAAAGGTTTGCAAGGGCGTACGAGCAAGAGAGAGAGAGAGATAGATAGAGAGATAGAGATAGATAGAGAGAGAGAGAGAGAGAGAGAGAGAGAGAGAGAGAGAGAGAGAGAGACTAAGCAGTGAGGAATCAGAAAGTGGTTTTAAGGAAACAGCAAAGAGTTACAGTAAAGTTCAAAGTCAGCTTAGAGAAAGACATCCCTCCCCAAAAAAGAGCATTGCAAGTTCAGTGCAGAAACTCTGCAGTTGCTGGGGGTTCGACCTAGAGTTCGACCTGAAAATTCATTTTCGATCGCCGATTTTCGATTGAGTTTTGGTCATTGTCGGCCGTTTTTTTTTTAATAACACGGGCTAGGAAGGTCAGACGGCGACAAACTAGATCCCTGAGTAAAGTTCACTTTAAGCTGCATCAAACACATACACTGACATTTCTGTCGGCCTTACCGTCAGGCCTCTAGGGGCCGTTGAAATTATTTTTTTGCGGGTAATAGTTTTTTTTTTCAAACATATTTTCTTCAGGGAATCCGAGGCTCGGCCTGACTAATTAGCATATATTTTGGGCTCGGCCCGAAAACGCCGGGTCGGGTCCGGGCAGAATTTGAGAACTCTAGTTCGACCCATTGGTCGGTCCCGGCTCCACGCCTTCTATTTCTCAACCAATCACATTACACACTTGACTAACAGAGCAAACCAAATGTATCGCTCATTTTGTATTCATCAAGAAAAAGAACTGAAATAAGGAATTCTCGAACAGAAAAAAAACGACCTCTGACAATACGCTATTTGTGTCGGCCGACATTGTTCGAAAGAAGTGTTTTTCCGAGTCTAAAACAGCCTTTTTCCAGTGTCATTACGGTACCTGTCAGGTAGCCCGCCGTCTGAGACTCTGAGATGAAGAGGTCATGTTTCTGGTCTTTGAAGGCACTCCATACAGTAGACCGAGCTAGGATCTCATTCACCTGCAAAAAGGTCAACAGGTCAACAACATGGGGTCAAAGTTGACATGGAATAGACCAGGGGTCTTCAACAGGGGGTCCGGGACCCCTAGGGGGTCCTCAGAGTTGCTACAGGGGGTCCGCCAAATCTCTGTGTGATAGGATCATTGTTTTTTACATTAACCACTTGAACCCTAGCATCCCGATTCTAAGGACAACTTTAGCCGAAAATAGTCGATCTACAAGCTCACAACGCCTCGCGCTGCGAGGCGTTGTGAGCTTGTAGATCTGCTATTTTCGGCAAAGAGGGGGAAAAAAGAGCAGACCAAGTACAGAGTGAAAGTTTACTAAGTATTGACGGTTTAAGTCGTTAAATGTCTGAAAATACACATTAACATGAATCCAACATCTAGGAAAAGCTTTAAACTGCAACACAATTTTATGTAATATATAGTGGGGGGTCCCTGCTTCATCTCTCTCTCAGTTAGGGGGTCCTTGGCCTGAAAACGTTGAAGACCCCTGGAATAGACAAACACTTAGACAGAACTAAATGAAAAGAAATTAAAGGAGAATTACGGACTAGCCTTTTTCTTACCGTCCTTTGCGCTAAATCGCTTATTTTTATCGCTCGAAAAAAAAAAACGATTGTGTAGATATCTGACGTTCATATTGACAGAAAACTCCACAGTGTTTGTGTTAGATCCGGAAATCTCGCAAGACGAGATTTTATCCGTTTGTAAACACTTACGGCGGCCCATTTGTGACAAAAACAATGTGGCGAGCCGTAAAAATATGCGATTTAGTGCAAGGAGTCGGACCATCCGCTCACGTTTTTAGCTGACTCGGGATGGAGTTATGAAAATGTTCTAGTCTGTACCACTCGTTCTAGGATATAATATCAGATAAAGGTAAGAAAAAATCTGGAATTCTCCTTTAACCCTTTAAGACCTGATGCCGATTCTACATGTCTCCTAAATCCCAACAGTTTTCTGAAAAACGTATGTTTCTATATCAGTGATGCTCAATCTTTTTCACGTCAAGGACCCCCAAAAGTATATGTATTTGGCCGCGGACCCCCATCAAAATAGTTTGTTCCAGGGACCCCCCAGAAGCAAAGATTTGAGTTAAAAATGTTTGCTTTAAAAATATATATATTCAGAAGATTTGCACACATTTTCACAATTTTTTAAAATAGCAGATCTACAAGCTCATAGCGCGGCACCGAGTGCCGCGCTATGAGCTTGTATATCTGCTATTTTTGAATAGCCCAAAGAGTAAAATAATGCTTTTTAGCTCAAATCTAAAAATGACACAGATCCAGGTCTTAATGGGTTAAGTCAACTAAGGACAATTGATCATGGCTTTTATACTATATCAATCAAACAGCTGACGTTCAACATAACCTCAGTTGGTACACATCACTAACATGGTAATAGATAGTTACTACAGTGTAGTTAACACATTCACAGCGGGAATCTGTGTAACCACTTTAACCATCATTTTATACTTTGCCTATTCAAAAATAGTGTTTAAAAAAATAATAATCATAGAACATTTGTGCAAATCTTTGAATCGAACATTTTTAACTCCGATCTGTGCTTCTGGGGGTCCCTGGAACAAAATGTTTTGAGATGGGGAGGCCCACGGACAAATAAATATAATTTTGGGTGGTCCTTGACATGAAAAAGTTTTACAACCATTAATATTATAGCAACATAAGTTATAAAAAATAAATCTTAACATGGCACAAGATGCGTTCCGTGGTCTTCACCCATTGAGACCTGAAGCCGATTCTACATGTCTCCTAAATCTCAACAGTTTTCTGAAAAACGTATGTTTCTATATCAGTGGTGCTCAATCTTTTTCATGTCAAGGACCCCCAAAATGATATGTATTTGGCCGTGGACCCCCATCAAAATATTTTGTTCCAGGGACCCCCCAGAAGCAACGATTTGAGTTAAAAATGTTCGCTTTGAAATTATATATATTCAAAGATTTGCACACATTTTCACGATTTTTCAAAAATAGCAGATCTACAAGCTCATAGCGCGGCACTCGGTGCCGCGCTATGAGCTTGTAGATCTGCTATTTTTGAATAGCCCAAAGTGTAAAATAATGCTTTTTAGCTCAAGTCTAAAAATGACACAGTTCCAGGTCTTAATGGGTTAATGTGTTAATAACTGTAGTTAGCTACTACAACGGTAAAGTTTTACCATGACATGTGTGACAGTGGGATGTTTCTACGCTACGGTACCGTACCTGTTCTCCATACTGCAGACTGCGGGTCATGGACTTCAGAGCTTTAACTATCTGGGCCTTGGTGGCTGAGGGGTTGTCCAACGTCTCCAGGCCGATTCCTTCTAGGAGCTTCAGGAGGTAGGGCACCAGTTCCACTCTGAGAGCCTACAGTACATAAGAATACCATGGATCAGGAGGTAGGGCACCATGATGACACACAAGTGGCCTTGGGCTTTATTGTGTTTTTATCCTCTGTGATGCTATGACTGTATGTCAGGAAAGTGCTTTTTTAACACATTGGGTGCCAAAACCGTATATATACGGTATATATACGGTTTTGGGAATACAACCATGGAGTGCCAAAACCGTATACGTTTTTTGCAAAAAAAATAATAATAATAAAAAAAAAAAAGAAAATCAAAAATTGTTTTTTTCATTTTTTATTTTTTTTTCCTTCAAAGCACCAGGAGATATCATTTTCAGAATATTTAGACTCCAATCCACTTCCTGGTTAACTTATGACTTCAAAAGCCTGTATCTCGGCTCCTAAAAAATGGTTAAAAATCCTGGCACTCAGTGTACTCTGTTTTCAAAAAAACCTGGCACCCCATGCGTTAACACACATTCCCTGCCATTGACGGAGATATCCGTCTTTTCAACCAAAAAAAAATCCAAAACTACATAAAAACTAAGCTATGATGACTAAAACTCAGACTAAATATATTGACAATTTCCTCAACAAATAAATACTAGACTAAGATGTTAGTGAGGGACGAGTGGAGAAGAGATCCAGTAGAACTAAAAGACAAGTCATTTTATGTTTGGTTGCGCTCGGTTGTTGCGCTCTGAAAATAGCAGATCTACAAGCTCACGGTTTGTAGATCTGCTATTTTCAGCATGCAACCATGTGTTAAATCAGCCATAATGACACCATCAAGGCCCCGCCAAAATACGTTTTAGTCGATTAAATCAACTGTAGATTTAGTCGACTATAAACTTATGATATTTAGTCCACTAAAGCTAGACTAAAAATAAAACATTTCAGATGACTAAAATATGACTAAAACTACCGGTAAATGATTTTCTTTATTTTTTTCAAAATACTTGGACTAAAACTAATTCAAAATGTGCTGTCGAAATCAACACTGCCTGTCTGTCTGCTCTTTATATAGAAGTATGAGGTAGTATATAGCGAAGTTTACCTGTCTGTCTGCTCTTTATATAGAAGTATGAGGTAGTATATAGTGAAGTTTACCTGGGCCACTATGTCTGTTTGCTCTTTATATAGAAGTATGAGGTAGTATACAGTGAAGTTTACCTGGGCCACTAGGTCTGTTTGCTCTTTATATAGAAGCATGAGGTAGTATACAGTGAAGTTTACCTGGGCCACTAGGTCTGTTTGCTCTTTATATAGAAGTATGAGGTAGTATACAGTGAAGTTTACCTGTCTGTCTGCTCTTTACATAGAGGTATGAGGTAGTATACAGTGAAGTTTACCTGTCTGTCTGCTCTTTATATTGAAGTATGAGGTAGTATACAGTGAAGTTTACCTGTCTGTCTGCTCTTTACATAGAGGTATGAGGTAGTATACAGTGAAGTTTACCTGTCTGTCTGCTCTTTATATTGAAGTATGAGGTAGTATACAGTGAAGTTTACCTGTCTGTCTGCTCTTTATATTGAAGTATGAGGTAGTATACAGTGAAGTTTACCTGTCTGTTTGCTCTTTATGTAGAGGTATGAGGTAGTATACAGTGAGGTTTACCTGGGCCACTAGGTCTGTTTGCTCTTTCTGGAACATGCGGTTGAGAGCCTCACAGGCCAGGCCGGCCATGTCCGCCCTGGTCTTCATGCCACACATCAGAGGGCCGATGGTCTCCAGAGAGGCCATGGAGCGAACACACAGCTGGACGGTAACACAGTAACACAGGATGACATTACTCAACCCATTAAGACCTGGAACTGTGTCATTTTTAGATTTGAGCTAAAAAGCATTATTTTACACTTTGGGCTATTCAAAAATAGCAGATATACAAGCTCATAGCGCGGCACCGAGTGCCGCGCTACGAGCTTGTAGATCTGCAATTTTTGAAACATCTTGAAAGTGTGTGCAAATCTTTGAATATATATATTTTTAAAGCGAACATTTTTAACTCAAATCTTTGCTTCTGGGGGGTCCCTGGAACAAAATATTTTCATGGGGGTCGGCGGCCAAATACATATAATTTTGGGGGTCCTTGACATGAAAAAGATTGAGCACCACTGATATAGAAACATAGGTTTTTCAGAATACTGTTAAGATTTAGGAGACATGTAGAATCGGCTTCAGGTCTCAATGGGTTAAACCACACATGTATGCCCTAGCTCAGTACTCAAACCTGTTCATGTCAAGGACCCCCAAATTGACACTTATTAGCCCCGCGCACCCCACATTGAAAAGATACGCCAGGGACCCCCATAAGAGAAGATTGGCTCTAGCAGTGATTCTCAACCATTTTTTATTTCAAGGACCCCCAGTTTGACATGCATTAGGCCTACGGACCCCCATGTAATGGTATTTCTATCTCTGGGACCCCAATTTATATTGTGAAATCAATGTAATGGTTCCATTTATACACTGTCAGAGTTACAGGCCCATAAGGGTCCATTTCTTTCCCAACTATCTATCATTTAGCTGGGGACCCCCTGGGACTCCCTCAAGGACCCCTAGCTTATATCCATGTTCTATGAGGACAGCGATCATGGAAAATATTCAAAGGTACAGTAAAAATAGTTTGTTTTCGCTGGCAGTGGGGTGACACTATTACACTATTATTCTGGCTGTTAAAGAGAGTTAAAGGACAACTTCACCCATTTTCGACCTATCTTCATATAATAGATCCTCACTAATGCTCCTGATAAAATGGTGTCATTTTTTTCTACTCAGTTCAATCATGTTCTAATCAAGTATACTTTACATTACTTAAAGGACGACTTCACCACTTTTCAACATATCTTCATATAATAGGTCCTCACTAATGCTCATGATAAAATGATACAATTTTTTTCTACTTGGTCTGTGTCTCATAGGAGGGCTGTGGACAGTCCAGAAACCCGTCTACCAGTGACATCATCGTTAGGCAGGATTTTTTTTTCCAAAAAGTTTTTTTTTAAATTATTCCGATTTTTATTAAGGCGAGAACAATGGGATCTATTATTGCATTGCAACTTTCCAGGAATACAAAGCCTGCAGTTTCTATTAGCTTGGATTCCCCATCGATGATGTCACTGGTAGACGGGTTTCTGAACTGTCTACAGCCCTCCTCTGAGACACAGACTGATTAGAAAAAAATGGTACCGTTTTATCATGAGCATTAGTGAGGACCTATTAAAGATATGTTGAAAAGTGGTGAAGTCGTCCTTTAAGACACTTTTATATTGCTTATATTTTCTTCACATTTTGGACCAAATAGCCAATTTGACATGGGGTGGGGGGGGGGGGGGGTGCTGCCCACTCTTCCTCAGTGCCCAGACCGCCCCGCTCCCGTCCTCCCTCCAGCCTCACCTCGTTGTCAGAGAGCACGTGGATGAGGCGTATGGAGCTCTTGGGCACGGCGTTGTTCCGGTGGTTGAGCGCGGCCAGGACGCGGGGCAGGTGGCCCAGAGGAGGCACCTGGTCACACAGCTGGCCCTGGCTGCTGAACAGACACACCGCCGCCGTGGTGACCGTCTCCAAGGCCTCGCCCTGTGGGGGGTCAGAGAGGTCGTCAGAAATGATCAGATTACAGAGCCGTAACCCATTCAATCCGGGAACCAGTGGTGGAAAAAGTGCTCAAATTCTTTGCTTAAGTAAAAGTACCAATACTGCACTATAAAAGTACTCCGTTACAAGTAAAAGACCAGAATAAAAAATGTACTTGAGTAAAAGTACAAAAGTATTGGCATCAAAATGTACTTAAAGTACCAAAAGTAAAAGTACCAAATATTTGAAAATAGCAGATCTACAAGCTCACAACGCGTCGCGATGCGACGCGTTGTGAGCTTGTAGATCTGCTATTTTCAAATAGCCTAGGTATAAAATAGGGCTAAAGTGGTTAATGTGTGTTTCATTATATCATAATTTAGATCTGAAAAGTAACTAGCAACTAAAGTTTTCAAATAAATGTAGTGGAGTAAAAGTACAACATTTGCCTCTGAGATGTAGGGGAGTAGGAGTAAAAGTATTGGAAATTGGAAAAACCCAAGTAAAGTACAAATACCTTAAATTAATTGTACTTAAGTACAGTACTTAAGTAAATGTACTTGGTTACTTTACACCACTGCCGGGAACGCATCTGTAATTTTAAGATTTACTATTTTTGAAAAAAACGTGTACATTTGTGAAAATATTTGAATATATATATCCTACAAATGTCTTCAAAATAAACTTGACATGCTATATCAGTGGTTCTCAAAGTGTGTGTGTGTGTGTGTGTGTGTGTGTGTGTGTGTGTGTGTGTCTCTCTCTCACGTTGGGGTGGTTCTTCTCCAGCAGTTCGGTCAGGGTCTCTAACAGAGACACCAGGAAGTCCCGGGGTTTGCGGAGGACCCAGCCCGGCTGGGCGATGAAGATCCGCAGGAAGACTCCGCCCACTTCTAGCTCGCCCTGTCCTGCGCCGTATGCCACCGTGAAGTCCTCTGGCAACTGAACACACACACACACACACACACACACACACACACACACACACACACACACACACACACACACACACACACACACACACACACAGAGTTTGACGTTCCATTCATGCATCTCTATAACATGAAGCTGCTCTCTGACATCAGTGTGTTTGAGGAACTTACTCTCCAGTTCACGTCAGGGTTGTCCTTCTGCTGTTTAAAGTGCCTGGAAGAGACGATGCACATGGTATTAAAATAATGTAAGTGTGCAGTGGTGGAAGAAGTACTCTGATATTTTATTTCACATCCCACCAAAAAAAAAAGCCATCTAGCACATGGCCCATAGGCTCGGGTTTCTTTCTTTTTTTTTTATCCCGCGATTTTGTAACCCTTATTTTTCACCCGGTGCCAATTTCCTGAGGGTTAGGTCCTGGGCGCTACAATCCCCTCACCAGCCTAGGGAGGCCAGGGCCGAGCTCATGCCTCCTTCAATGCATGAGAGCCAACTGACCTTCTTGTCACCTGACAGGGGGGGGGGGGGAAGGAACACGTTATTCCAACCAGTTCCTTTCCCCTCCATCAGGCGCCCCGGCTGACCAGGGGGAGTAGTGACCAGGATTACTGCATGTTTTTGTGAGGGTATTAACTACCCTAGGAGACACGGGGAGAACATGCAAACTCCACACAGAGTAGGCCCTTTCACCAACCCCACCTAGGGTATGGGCGCTGATGACGCGGAGGAGAAGACACGCCCCCAGCGCCCACAGCGTCCCCTGCGGGAAATCGAACCCAGGACCTTCTAGCTGTGAGGCGACATCGGCTCGGGGTTTTTAGCTGCGGTGGACCCGGGATGGAGATATTCATTTTTCAACTTTTTTCTACAGTATCCTCATCCTAGGATATCATAATATCATATAAAAGGTAAGAAAAAGCTAGGGCGGAATTCTCCTTTAACTCATTGAGTGCCATTAACGTGTTTCACGTGTTTTTGAAAAAAATTGAAAAAAACTCAAGATATCATCATCTGAAGATTTGCAGCTCCATCCACTCCTTGTTTAACTTATAACTTAAAAAGGCTGTATCTCGCTTCCTAAGCACTTTTCTTTTTATTTTGAAAAAAAAAAAAAAAAAAAATTGTAATGGCCAGAAATAGATAATAATAATTTGGGCACTCAATGAGTTAATAACGGACTGATCCGTGCGGTCGGTCGGTTCTTACTCGATCATCATCTCCCGCACGGTGGTGGAGACCGTCTCTCTGGAGCCGTCGTTCCAGATGAGCTCGGGGTTCTCGTGCGTTCCCTCGAAGATGTGCACGGCCGCCTCGGCGTTGTCCCGCATGGCGTCCATGAACACGCCCGGCAAGAAGCGCACCAGCGTCAGACGCACCTGGTGGCGGTGAGAGGGACAGAGTTAACACCTGTGTCATTTTACATTTGAGATATAACCATTATTTTATACTTTGGGCTATTCAAAAATAGCAGATCTACAAGCTCATAGCGCGGCACTGAGTGCCGCACTATGAGCTTGTAGATCTGCTATTTATTTTTTTTAAATCTTGAACGTTTGTGCAAATCTTTGAATATAAATATTTTTTGAGACGACAACATCTGTAAAATAGTTTGGAACCAAACTATTTTACAGATGTTCGCTTTAAAAACATATATATATTCAAAGATTGGCAACAGTTTTCACGATTTTTCAAAAATAGCAGATCTACAAGCTCATACCACTGATACAGAAACATACAGTTAGGATTTAGACACAATTTTTAGATATGTATTCGGAATCCCCCGCATCTCAAAATGTTTTGTTCCAGGGACCCCCAGAAGCAAAGATTTGAGTTACATTTTTAAAAGAAATAGTAGATCTACAAGCTCATAGCTTGGCACTTGGTGCCAATGAGCTTGTATATCTGCTATTTTTGAATAGCCAAAGAAATCAAAAAATGACACAGTTGGGTTTTTATTAGGAGGAAAACCCGGACTAGATCCAGATCTTCAAATAATAAAATCAAAGGAAGTTAACGTTTTTTTTTTAAAGCAAACGGTACTGGGTTTGGTGATGTTCTATATTGTCTGAATCAACTTTGTTTGTGTTTGTTTTTGTGCTAAAAGAGTGACTTTGAGAGCTGTTTCACCGTACAATGTAAGTCGATGATGAGCATATTTTGAATTATCAATTTCTAATCAATGGAGCAATCCTATAATACATTGCACAAACCAAAACCCATAATTTCCCCGTGTCACGGTGTCGGACTAAACACAACAACAACATATCAATGTCACTAACAACACAAGCCACAACGCGCTCAATTACTTCACGCAGTCCGTAGGCTACTTCTCATGGCTCACCACACATTTCCCTCCTCGCAGCATAATTAATTGTGGCCAGCACAAACTCACAACATTACGGTCCACCATGTTGTTCCTTAGCGTCCCCACCGACCACCGCCGAACGACAGCGAAACACGAGGCGGACAACATTTCGGCCACACCATTCTGTTCCCTTTAGCGTGCGGACCAACGTTGCCAGGTTGCGCGCGAGAAATAAGCAATCGGGTCTGTGAATTTTCCTCCATTTTGCCTCCATTCCTCCTCGCTCAAAGTCACTTACACGTCGCTTACAATAACAGGACATGGCAACACTGCCCTCTGACACAGAGCGAGCCACGCCCCCGGGGAGCGAAAGAGAGAGAGACACACACACACACACACACACACACACACACACACACACACACAGTCTCTGTCTTTCTCTCGGCCAGCAGTAGCAACAGGTCATTATTATTTTTTTTCATTTCACTTGCTAAGCCATTACTTAGCAAGTGAAATAACGCGCGCGCGTGGGGGGGGGGGGGGGTTCGCTTGAAGCAAACAGCCTTTTCCCATGTTGAAGTCAAGGCACAGACTACTGTGCTGGTGACGGACAACGGATGCACGCTTATGAGAAACAACAAAAATAAAACCTGGCAAAACAGTTGCGTGCATTAGCGCAAGATGAGGATAAAGGAAACATTCAGTCTACATGTCCAGCTTGCTAATTCTCGCCTACTACTACTACTTTCGTATTTGAAACTTTACATTTCTCTAAATATTATAAACTTTCAGGACAGCCTAAGTACTAACATAATTTATGAAAAGGCTACTATAGGCTACAGTGAAGTCGGACTGGATAATGACTTTTTTTACTCACTTGGTGTGGGGATTATCTTGCACAGTCGTTGTGAATTAGCAAACTGGACATTTACACTGAATGTTTCCTTTATCCTCATCATGCGCTAATGCACGCAACTGTTTTGCCAGGTTTTCTTTGTGTTGTTTCTCATAAGCATGCATCCGTTGTCTCTCAACAACACAGTAGTGTGTGCCTCACTGCCTTGACTATTACATTATATATATATATGTATATATATATATATATATATATATATACCCACACATACATATATATACATATTAAAGATTATATATTTTATGTATATCAAATATATTTATATATATTAAAAAGTTAAAAAAAAAATCGAAATATCGAAAAAATATATATATATATCGATACCAAGCGATATTCAGACAATCGCTCCATATATCGATACAATGTTGTGTGTCGTGCTGATGTTTGTTGAGTGAAGCTTAATGTCAGCGTGTTTGTGTTAGAGCGCCTCAGTGCGGCTGCAGAGTTCATGTGCAACAGCTTGCATGGGTGGCTGTGGCTTTACAGTTTTCCTTCGCCGAGATCTGCGCTGCCAAGTGGGCACTGCGTGGCCCGCGTAGCGGGCCGAAACTCTAGTTATGTTTCATTTCTTGTCCACCTTTGGAGTTACATCATGGCAAGGTAACTACACAACCCAAACCTCTACCAAAGTGGTCTGGCCCTTTAAAGAGCGATAGGAAAGGTTTTTTTTGCCCCCTCACCTTTGGCCCGACCAGTTTGTCTGAGGTCATCTTGGAGAACAGCTCTGCGGTCTGGGAGCGCACCTGAGGGTGGGTGGAGTTACAGAACAGATCTAACAGGTAGATCAGAGCACCTGTGGAGGGGGGCAGGGGGGGGGGGGGGGGGGGGGGTAAAAGTACAAACGTTTTGGTATCAAAATGTAATTAAAGTACCAACAGTAGAAAGTACTCATTATGCAGAATGTCCCATTTCACAACTTTTCAAATGTACAAAATGTATAGAAATCTTAACAGATAGCCGATCTACAAGCTCACAACTTGTTCTGAACTTGCAGATCGGCTATTTTCAAATAGCCAGAGTAGATATGGGGCTGAAGTGGTTAATGCATGTTTTGTAATAATAATCAAAACATACAAAGTAACTAGTAACTAAAGTTTTCAAATAATTGTAGTGGAGTAAAAGTACAATATTTGCCTCTGAGCTGTAGCGGAGTGGAAGAAATACTATTGAAAATTGGAAATACTCCAGTAGAGCAAAAAAATACCTCAAAAAGTACAGTACTTGAGTAAATGTACGTAGTTACTTTACACCACTGATTTCCGTCAGCAGCTGAAGAAGTCATGAATATGCACTAGTGTTTACCAACCTTTGGCCATAGCTTCTTTAATGATCTTAGTGTTGGAGGTCAAGGCGTACAGGGTCTCCAGCACAAGCTGCCGACCTGAAAGTGACAGAGAAACAACAAGAACAAATGACATAAGTAATGTCATCGTCACAGGGACACCGTGTTGTAATGGACTCACACTACAGTAGGTCTGATTGATAACAACCGTTCCCCAGTACGATCCCCTCCACCCCCCCCCCCCCCCCCCTGGCCAGCATTCACATTTAACCCATTAAGACCTGAGGCGATTCTTAAAAATGTTTTCTAAATCCTAAAAGTTTTTTGAAAAAAAACCAAACAAAAAAAACAAGATTTTTCAAAAATAGCAGATCTACAAGCTCATAGCGCGGCACTCGGTGCCGCGCTATGAGCTTGTATATCTGCTATTTTTGAATAGCCAAAGAAATCTAAAGTGACACAGATGCGTTCCAGGTATTAATGGGTTAATGGTTTTTTTGGTACCCGAGTACACTTCAATTCAACTGTAATGGTACTTAGGTGCCTCAAGGGAGTGCTGTGAGCTATGGGGATTTGGGAGATAGAGGATGTCATGTGACAAAAGATGAGTCACTTGTCAGAGTTTAGAGAGCGAATAATAAAGTTTGACCGTGTTCTAGTTCTTGTAATATTAAGAGAACAACGCCCAAAGCAGTGCGCTGGCCTTCTTTGATAGTTGCACAACGTTACGTTGTATCGACAATTGTTGCATGACAGTGACATCACTGTACCGCGTCGCATAACAGTGATGTCACCGTATCCTTGCTGGTATCTTTATCTTAGACCCCCGCGAATAGTGCCTTTGTTTGCTGTCATGTCATTGGCTGTCATTCAGACCATCGGAGCCAATCACCCACATTGTGACAAAAACATCTGCATAACTGTTGGACTGGGCTGGTATCCCAGCCAATAATATCGTCACTGTTGGACAGAGAGCTCTCCATATATATTTTCATAAACGAGTGGCCTATTCATTTTATACTTTGTCGTATGACAAAGTATAAAATTAAAAATTTAAATGGCAGATCTGCAACAAGCACACGTGTTGCAGATCTGCCATTTAAAAAAATCTTGACTAATATAGGGATGCCAGTTTGAAAGGGGTTAATTAAAGGGATATTTCATTTTCGATAAAAAAAAAGTGGTAATTGTATTGTCTACTCAGGCTTTTGTGAGCACCCTGTACAGTTTTTAAGTTGCTTGATTCAGTATTTAGATATTTGATTTTTGGGGCGGTGTAACCGCCCCCTATAAGTGAGGTTTGGACACTGACCAATCCTGCACCGTGATTGGCCAATAGTCTACAACGCAGTCTACAACGCTAACCCTTCCACAGTCGATGCAAATCTATACTTTTGCAAAGTCAGCCAATCACATTACAGCTAGTGTCATCACCACTAGCTGTAATGTGATTGGCTGACTTTGCAAATTCAGGACTGTGATTAGCTAGCGACACACATGTCACATGTGCAGCCCTATGAATAGTAGTATGGACTTAAAAAAAACACATTATGTTTTTTTAAGTGAGTCATGTTGTGATGACCACACACCGCCCACTTCACACTGGGTGTGATTTCTTTTTTAATATTTGATATTCATTTTATCAGACACGCCCCCTTCCTATACAAACCCATTATAACTTCAAACTCTATTTTAAACATGTTAGATTCATCAGAAACACCCGTCCTTGATTCTGGTGACTGATATTGTCCTTCTAATACGTGAGGAGACCGTGCTTTTTCAATTACTTTTTTTCATTATTTTTTTATATTTTTTTGAAAATGAAAACAAATTAAATACAATAAAAAATGTAATTAAATAAATGAAAAAAGTAATTGAAAAAACAGAACCAAGGACGGGGGTTTTTGATGAATCTAACATGGTTAAAATTGAGTTTGAAGTTACAATGGGTTTGTATAGGAAGGGGGCGTGTCTGATAAAATGAATATCAAATATCTAAAGACTGAATCAAGCAACTTAAAAACTGTCTGGGGGGGGGGCTAACAGCCTGAGTACACGATAAATATCCCTTTAACAAAATTATAACTACACAGGTTTCTTTTTTTGTGTTTTGTTTTTTGGACATACAAGTTTGTCTGCCCGACAGTGACGATGCGTAAACAATACATTTCCCTCCAAAATGGCCGCTTGTGAACATGGTCAATAGTCAATAGAAACGGCTCCACCTGGTGGTATTGAGTGTGAATTCTTCTTACTGGAGGGCAGAGAGTGCAGCAGCAACAGCAGGTTAGAGAGAACCAGGGACTCAGCGATGTTGCTCACACACTCCTGGTTACACGTCACCGTGTTCACGACCTGTGGAAGGACACCAACACAGTGTGTTAAGTTAACACTGATAAAACAATGTGTTCACGACCTGTGGAGGACACCAACACAGTGTGTTAAGTTAACACTGATAAAACAATGTGTTCACGACCTGTGGAAGGACACCAACACAGTATGTTAAGTTAACACTGATAAAACAATGTGTTCACGACCTGTGGAAGGACACCAACACAGTGTGTTAAGTTAACACTGATAAAACAATGTGTTCACGACCTGTGGAAGGACACCAACACAGTGTGTTAAGTTAACACTGATAAAACACACTAGTTATGTTAATCCAGAGCGATTTACAGTAATCAAGGTAATACATCAAATGCATAGAAACTCTCAATCTAGGATCAGAGGTAAACCAAGAACCTATCATCAGTCTAAACAGTAGAATATACATTTGAAACTATACAAACTATGCCAGGTCAACAAGTGAACCTGGCATCTTGTCTACACAACATGCTATCTAAATGACATTTGAACCTTTGCATAAGCCTGCACGGTCGTCAAGGCTAGAGCAAGTGCTACGGGTTAAGGTGGAGTCTGAAGAGGTGAGTCTTCAGATTACAGCGGAAGATTGGGAGTGAGTCTGCAGTTCTAACTGCTATGGGGAGTTTGTTCCACAGTTTGGGAGCAAGAAGGAAGAAGAGTCTGGGACGTGTGGAGCGTTGTCCAGGGTGTTTTAGGGACGGTGTTCTGACGGCTTCCCTGTGTTACGGTAGCTGATCTGAGTGAGCGGGAGGGGTTGTAGGGATGGATCAGTCGTTCCTCACAACGGAGCGGTAGAATTCAGATTGAATAGCAGCTAACAGTGTTGTAGCCCTACTGTACTGTACCTCCAGAGCAAGCTGCTGCACTTTTCCAGCTCCATAAAAGCGCAGCAATGAGAACAGCAGCTTGAAATGTCCAATGCACTCTGTCTCAGAACCTGTAGAGATACAGAAAACACCAATTACAAGAGATCAACAAGAGAGCAACTGGCGGCCCGGGGGCCACATGCAGCCCCCACGTTCACTTAGTGCGGCCCGCAGGTTAATATCAGAATAGTGATATATTATTGATTTCAACTGTTATGATTCCAAACATGCAAACATGACCCGCTTTAATTTCTTCAGTCTATATTAGTAGCTTAATGACTAGTATTAACCAATGTCTTTGTATTTAAGTTTAAAAAGTTGACATAAGTATAACTAAATGCATTTGCAAAAAAATATTACTTTTCAGGATTCCAATTCAAAAATAGCACAACAAAAAAAATCTGAATTCCAATAAAAAAAATAGCAAAAGTAGCAGATCTACAAGCTCAAAACGCGTTGCACTGCGACACATTTTGAGCTTGTAGATCTGCTATTTGAACTATTTTAACTCATTGAGTGCCACAATCCGTCAAATCCGTCACGTGGCCTGACGCCCAGAGCGCCACAATCCGTCAAATCCGTCATAAAAAAAAAATCAAAAAAAAAAAAGAAAATCAAAATAAGTTTTTTTTTTTTTTTTTTTTTGGGGGGGGGGGGAAACATGTTCAGAGCCCAAGATATGATGATTTGAAGATTTGCTGCTCCATCCACTCCTTGTTTAACCTATAACTTAAAAAGGCTGTATCTCGCTTCCTAAGCACTTTTATTTTACAATGAATTTTGGCTGTGGCACTCAGAGCCAAAATTCCATAAACATGAATAAATAAGCTTGGCACTGAATGAGTTAAAATGCTTTTCAAAATAGCAAAAAAAAAAATCCCTAAAAACATAAGCAACAAAATATGCTTCTTTGCCGTGTTTCTTAGTGAAACAGAGTCAAAGTGCCGTCTCACCGGGGTTGTTCTTGATGACGTTCCGGAGGGCCTCCAGGGCCATCTCGGCCCAGCGGAGCCTCTCGGCGTGTTGCTGGGACTCCACCTTGGTGCTCTGGTTCATGGTCAGCAGCGTGTGGAGGTACTGGGCCTGGGAGCCCACGTAGTCCAGCAGGCTGGCCGCGAACGCCTTGGGGAACTGAACACAACCAATAGTCAGTGGTGGGAAAAGTACTCGCATGTTTTTTAAGACGCCATGCGACGCATTGTGATCTTAGAGATCAGCTATTTTCTTCTGCTAATCTGCTAAGTTTTTTTTTTTACATCTATCTATACATTTCTAAACCCAAAACCCCCAAAAAAAACCTGCCACTGTGTGGGACTAAACACAAAAACAACATATCAATGTCACTAACAAGACACGCCACAACGTGCAGAATTACTACGCGCAGTCTGTAGGCCACTTCTCACTGCTCAGCACACATCTGCCCCCTCGCAGCATAATTAATTGCGGCCAACACAAACTCACAACATTACAGTCGGCCATGTTGTTCCTTAGCGTCATCGCCGACCACCGCCCAACGAGACCCAAGTGAGGTCAGACAACACACTCCATATTTGGGCATAGCTCCATTGGGAACATCTCCTATTATGGCTTTATATATTATAGAGACCAACAAACACAAAGCACCGCGCAGCGGATAGGGGGGAGGGGCGCGCAGCGCCCCGACCCTCTAGTTTTATACATTTGAAAACTTGGGACATTCTGGATAATGAGTATTTTGAGACAGGACTCATAACATGAACATCTTAATCTAAAGCTGAACACATTCATTTCCCTGTTGTCTTGAAGGCAAGAATAAAGATACAATGAGAAGTGCCAAGATTCACAGGATTTATGATGATGAATATGCTATATTATGTTAGATAGTGTTGTTTAACCATGCTGTGTATTGCTGCTTCTGACACTGCTGTGAAATTCATTCTGTTTTTTATCATACTCTTATGTTTGGATAATTCTCAAGAACTCTAGCTTGAAAAGCCCCAAACGAGATCCTTTCTGGTGGATAAAACACTGAACGGTTATGTGTGTGTGTGTGTGTGTGTGTGCATGTGCATGTGTGCGTGTGAAGTTCTGTGAACTCACCTCCAGGGGAAAAGAGGGCTGCTCGTTGTAGACACGGACAAAGATCTCTCCCACGATCAGCTCTTTGCCGTGATCGCTGAACATGAACTCAGCACCAAAGCTCTCATCGTTCTCACCCTATACAAGGGACCAGAGGACAGACATGAATAAATGAGAGAAACCAAATAACTGATTTACCGACTTTCTCAACAATAATGGGTCGCGCTGAGACGTGTTGTGAGCTTGTAGATCTGCTATTTTCCGGTGCGTGACATGCTTTCATAGAAGACATGCAGTGCTTCTGTGGAATTCAAAATCTGTGGTGGCGACTGTCGGAGAACTTCCCTGGAACTCACCCTCTTGATGTTGCTTTCCTGCTGTCCTTCCAGGAACTCAAGGAGCTCGGCCCTCGTCCCGTTGTTCCAGATCAGGTAGGGGTTCTCTGAGTTACTGTTCAGCAGCTTCAACACCTGGACACACAACAACACACACACACACAACAACACAACCTCAGAGTTACTATTGAGCAGCTTTAACCCATTAAGACCTGAAGCCGATTCTACATGTCTCCTAAATCCCACCAGTTTTCTGAAAAACGTATGTTTCTATATCAGTGGTGCTCAATCTTTTTCATGTCAAGGACCCCCAAAATTATATTTATTTGGCCGCGGACCCCCATCAAAACATGTTGTTCCAGGGACCCCCCCAGAAGCAAAGATTTGAGTTAAAAATGTTCGCTTTAAAATATATATATATTCAAAGATTTGCACACATTTTCACGAATTTTCAAAAATAGCAGATCTACAAGCTCATAGCGCGGCACTCGGTGCCGCGCTATGAGCTTGTAGATCTGCTATTTTTTAATAGCCCAAAGTGTAAAATAATGCTTTTTAGCTCAAATATAAAAATGAGACAGTTCCAGGTCTCAATGGGTTAACACCTGGACACACCACAACACACACACACAACAACACACACACACACAACAACAAAACTCTTATTTCTGTTTGCGTTTTTGCACTGATGATGATGGGGATGATTTTGGTTACTGTATTATCTAGGCCATTGGTTTTCAAAGTGGGGTCCCCAGCCAAATGATGGATAGTTGGGAACCAAATGGATGCTTATGGGTCTGTAACTCAGAGAGGGTACAAATGGAACCAGAGAATGGGGGTCCGTGTGTCAATTTGGGGGTCCTTGACATGAAAAGGTTTAAGAAGCACTGATCTAGGCAAAAGGACATATTTCTGGTGCGTTGGACAGTGACAACTGAAGCGATCATGAAAAAAAAGAAAAGTATTTCATGAAGGAAAAGCTGCTCTTGCTCAGCAGCATCAGTTTGTATTCAAACTGACAGACGTTTTGGTCCCTCTGGATCAACTTACACACAACTTAACCCTTTAAGACCGGGAACGCATCTGTGTCATATTTAAGATTCCTTTGGCTGGGTTTATTTTGCAGAGAAACACATGATAATGTGAATTCACGCGACCGGGATGGTTCACCAGGCTAACGTCTACGTGTCAGGTTTCCCTAACCTGTATAATAATAAGACAGTAAATGGGACTGACCTCGGCGGGCGACCCCGAGCCCAGTTTCTTAGAGATGTAGGGCGTGAGCATGGCCGCCAGGCTCTTGCGAACGGTGGGGTTCTCGGGGGGGACCACGCCCTCCACCACGCCGTTGGTCTCGGCGGCGGCGGCGCCGGGGTTCCCCGCGGCCCCCTCCGCGTCGGGGTGGGGCGGCGGGGGAGGCAGGGCGCTGCTGTAGCCCCCCAGGCGGCTCAGCGCCACCAGGCTGAGCTTGGCCAGGCTGTTGGCCACCTCCTGCTGGTTGGTGTCCTGGCTGGCGGCCACGCCGCTCTCCTCCAGCGTGTAGTCGTAGTTGAACAGGTGCACCAGCAGGTGCCACAGCACGCCGGCGTGGTACAGGTGGGTCTGCAGGAAGAAGTCCACGGCGAAGGAGCTGACGCACTGCACCGCCAGAGCCGCCGTGCGCGGCAGACCCTTTGGAATGAAGGAATGAATGAATAGTTTTATTTTGTCACAACAAACAGCACAAAAACAACACATGGACTGCTGAAGCCGTAGCTTATAATACCTACACTTTTTTTACCTGATAATATACATAAAACAGAAACCATAGCAAAACATCACATTTATAAAAATACATTTATCTCTGATTTCTTTTCCCAGATTGTGTTTTTGGTGAAAACGAGCTTTATTCAACTGCCGATAACTACAGAACGGACGATCGCGGTTACAATGTATTTTTTACGGTGGAAAGAACCCTTGACATTGTCTGTTTACATCCGCGTTGAGAAAAGATGTCTGTGGATGGTCAAAATAAGGTCAAACCGCTGGCAGTGGTGGATTAATTAATTCATTAATACCTGGCAATGAATGTGTTAAACACGCACACACACACACACACACACACACACACACAGCGTGCTATCAGCGTTAGCCTCACCTTTCCATAGTAGAGGACGTGACAGAGGTCTCTGATGATGTTGGGCATCTCAACGATCTTCTCCCTGCATTCCTCGAACTGAGCCGCTACGCTGTAGCACTTACAGATGTGCCCGCACACCTGGACAACACGAGACAACACAACACAACACAAACACAATACAGAGATTAAAGCTAAATAAAATCCACACACACACTATAAAGAATTAGCACAATATGTAGGGGCGGCAGTGGCTCAGGGGGAGAGCGGCCGGATGGAAACCGTGAGGTTCACAGTTCGATCCCGGGCTCCCCCAGAGTTAGTGTAGAAGTGTCATTGAGCAAGACACTGAACCCCTAATTGCTCCTGATGAGCAGGTTGGTGCTTTGCATGGTTTCCTCCTCCATCGGTGTGTGAATGTGTGTGTGAATGTGTGAATGTAATGCACAATCTATGTAAAGCGTTTTAGATAAAAAGTGCTATATAAATGCACCATTTACCATGTAAAATGATGATTTGTTGGTAGCCATACAGCCCACCGATTATTTTATTTTTTTAAGGAAATCTGCAGCAAAAATCTGCACCAAATTGCAGATGGAGACTTTAACCTCTGCTTTTATGAAATACAGGAGATCAATTAGGGTTTTCTGGAAGATTGAACATGTATTCTATTCTATTGCTAGTTTGACCACTTCAAATACTCTTTAATCTTTAATGAACACATAATAACTGAGAACAGGCTATTTACAAGACGCGTTGTGAGATTGTAGATCGCCTGTTTTCAGTGCAAGACATGCTGACTTCTGTGGAATCTAAATGACTGAAAACAGTCGTGGCGACTGAGATCTTTAATCCATGAGAATACCGTTCAGAAGTGAATAATACAGCATTTAATCACTAAAGAATCCCTTTTATTAGCCCAGAATAGCTGCTGTGGACTGTTTGGAGTAATTTGTCTGAGTGATTTTGGTGCAGGGACATATTATATTGACAGTGGTGTGCTGATGTTTGTACTGCACTGACACACAAGTCTCTAACATAGATTGTAGTACGGCAGAGTTGGCGTTACATACCTGAACTGCCTGGTCGTCTGCCTTGCTGGAAGCAGTTAGCACAGCAACACAGCGAGACAGGGCCTCCAACAACACCTACACACACACACACACACACACACACACACAGACAGACAGACACACAAATAGATAAGTACAAAGTAAGAATGAATGAATACCAACACTAAGGATATGGCATAAGGAACTCATGAGTTGTATTGGACTGGAAAAATTAACATACATAACTAGGGGAAAGCAAAATGAATTTGACCAACCGTGGGAAACATATATGAACGTTATGGATATTATTATTTGAGAGAGAAGGAAACTGAAAACTGAAAATTATTTTTTATTTTTTATTAATTTATCCATTTTATTTAAGAAAGTGTAAACAATGTGATTATTTTTTTTATTTTTTTTTGAATAGCAAGTACAAGGGGGTATATGTGTATGAATGTGTGTGAAAGTAGATGTCATGTATGTCACAAAAAAATCAATAAAAATATAAAAAAAAAAAAAAAAAAAGAATGAATGAATGTCAGAAGCGTTTTTGTCATTGAACACTGGAACATATGAATACAAACTATTTCTGTTTGCCTTTTAGGCTTCGTCAAAAATTGCAATATACAAGAAATTGCTGATGTATTTAATAATGTTACACTTTCCAAAAATTACAACGCGTTGTAAGCTTGATGATTTGCTATTTCTGCTATTTTTGGGAAATGTTTGAAAACGTATGAAAATGTTTCAACATGGAAACGATTATGCAAAAATAATTGCGATTATCTAAAATAATTGCGATTAGAAGATTATGTAATAGAGCACCGAAGTCTGACGCAATTTACACATCCTACCTGGGTCACGTTTTTTGAATTCCCATAGACGTGTTTAATATCGCGTCAAATAAGAACTGTGTTCCAAAAATAAACTAATGACCCCGGCAGGTTTGACTCTTATGGATATGAAGCATCAACTGACGGTGAGAAAACGGTAATGTTACTTCCGCCGAATTAGAAAAGAAATCGCCAAAAACCGACAAATATAAGTGATTGACTATCATAAACGATACAGAACCTCCTCCCTGACAATATTGCAGAGACAGTTTGTTTATTTTTGGACCATAATTCTTATATGAGACGATTCTAAGATGACCCAATGTTATTCTCCATAGAGAAATGACTTAACCCTTGAAGCCCTGAAGAAGCATCTGTGTTACTTTTTGATTTGAGCTAAAAAGCATTATTTTACACTTTGGCTATTCAAAAATAGCAGATCTACAAGCTCATAGCGCGGCACCGAGTGCCGCGCTATGAGCTTGTATATCTGCTATTTTTGAAAAATCGTGAAAATGTGTGCAAATCTTTTAATATATATCGTTTTAAAGCGAAAAAAATTTACTCGAATCTTTGCTTCCGGGGGTCCCTGAAACATATATTTTTAGATGGGGGTCCGTGGCTAAATACATGTCATTTTGGGGGTCCTTGACATGGAAAAAAGAACCACTGATATTATGGCGACATAAGTTTTTTCAAAAAACTGTTAAATCCCCCAGAAGCAAAGATTTGAGTTACAAATGTTCGCTTTTGAAACTCAAATCTCAAGATTTGCAAAAAAATAACGATATTTCTAAGATAGCAGATCTACAAGCTCATAGCGCGGCACTCAGTGCCGCGCTATGAGCTTGTAGATCTGCTATTTTTTGAAAAGCCAAAGAGTAAAATAATGCTTTTTAGCTCAAATCAAAAAGTGAAACAGATGCTTCTTCAGGGCTTAAAGGGTTAACGAGCCAGGGGATGAACGAGTGACGTCAGGACTTGTGTGACTGTACTCTATAGTCGTAACAGGCCTAACCTCGATGCCGTTCTCGCGCCGCAGCTCCTCGGCGTTGAGCGCTGAACAGTTGACGGTGTGGAAGGCCAGCTCCACGGCGGCCGGGAGGATGGGCGAGGTTTTGGAGAAGAGCGACTCGTCTCCCGTTTCCATGGTGATGGTCTTGATGAGCATGGGGTACCCGGCGTATTTATAGGGTTCCAGTTCTGTGTGTAAGAGACAAGAGAAGAAGAAGTCAACATATTTATAAGGTAGTTCTGTGTGTAAGAGACAAGAGAAGAAGAAGTCAACATATTTATAAGGTAGTTCTGTGTGTAAGAGACAAGAGAAGAAGAAGTCAACATATTTATAAGGTAGTTCTGTGTGTAAGAGACAAGAGAAGAAGAAGTCAACATATTTATAAGGTAGTTCTGTGTGTAAGAGACAAGAGAAGAAGAAGTCAACATATTTATAAGGTAGTTCTGTGTGTAAGAGACAAGAGAAGAAGAAGTCAACATATTTATAGTTCTGTGTGTAAGAGACAAGAGAAGAAGAGGTCAACATATTTATAAGGTAGTTCTGTGTGTAAGAGACAAGAGAAGAAGAGGTCAACAGTGCATAACAGTGCGACTTAAACATAAAGATAAGACAGAAAATGGACAGGTGTATGTTGATAATAAGGTGATCTCCAATCACACTAGAGGGTGCGGTGAAGCAGACCTTGTTTATGTCGGTTGAAGAGGATGCTCTGGGTCTTGAGAATGAGGATGATGTTTTCGGGGTCCGGGCCGTCGATGAAGCGCGCCGACTTGGTGCAGAGGAACTCGTACGCTTTGTTGACCTTCTCAAACATGTCCTAAAAAAACCCCCAAGAAAAAGCAAGTGGTTTATAACCATCGCCATCTTCACAAAACACCAATTACGTCATTTTGTCACCTAAAAAAAGTTGTTTAAACCATTCAAACCGGGAAAGCATCTGTGTCATTTTAAGTCATATACATCAGTGGTTCTCAACCAGTGGTCCGGGGACCACCAGTGGTCCTTGGAGGGGTACCAGGGGGTCCCCAGCGACATTAGTTAACATAGCATCACAGTCATTTTAACCACTTAGCTTTGGGCTATTCAAAGATAGCAGATATACAAGCTCATACCGCGGCACCGAGTGCCGCGCTATGAGCTTGTATATCTGCTATCTTTGAAAAATCGAGAAAAATGTGTGCATAGCCTTGAATATACATATGTTTTAAAGCGAACATTATTAACTCAAATCTTTGCTTCTGGGGGGTCCCTGGCACAACATCTTCAGATGGGGGTCCGCGGCCAAATGTATATCAATTTAGGGGTCCCTGGCATGAAAAGGGTTGAAAACCTCTGATATACATAGATACTCACCCTGCCTTCTGGGTTCTTGTCTGGATGGTACTTCTGGGCCAGTCTGAAGTAGGCCTTCCTGATCTTACTCTCCTCATGCCTGGAAACAAAAACATGTGTTTTGTCATAATGGTGGATCTCACTGACACAGGATCTGATACAGTGATCTCCTGTCATATTGAACATTTCATTGAATTTGTTTAAACTTTTTTTCAATCTTTTGAATTAAATTGTTTTAGTTTTTTTTATGCAATACATTTTTTTTAAATGGGGATATTTAGTACTCGCGACGCATAAAAATCGGTCCGCAACATGGGTCCTGACCCATTGTTTGGGAAACAGTGCACCCACAAAAAGCGTTTTCACTCGTGCCCACAGGAGGGCGTCACAACCGCCAACAGTTGTTAAAGAGTCGGTCGTATAAACTCTATTTCTGTCGGCAGCGTCCTTCAGTCCTGATGGGAACAGCAGCACACAACTCTGAAAACCACCTGTTCAAATCCATGCTATTCCATCAGGAGAGATCATTCAGAGCAGAGGTCTTCAACAGGGGGTCCGGGACCCCTAGGGGGTCCTCAGAGTTACTACAGGGGGTCCGCCAAATCTTTGTGTGATATGATTTTTTTTGTTTACATTAACCACTTGAAAGCTCGCATCCCTTTTCTGAGGGGAACATTAGCCAAAAATAGCAGATCTACAAGCTCACAACGCCTCGCGCTGCGAGGCGTTGTGAGCTTGTAGATCGGCTATTTTGGCAAAAAAGGTGTAGGTGTAGAGGGAAAAAAGAGCAGACCAAGTACAAAAAAAAAGTTTAATCTGAAACACAATTGTATACAATATAGAGGGGGTCCCTGCTTCATGACTCTCTCAGTTAGGGGGTCCTTGGTCTGAAAACGTTGAAGACCCCTGATTCAGAGTATTACTACCAAAGGAGAGAGAGAGATAGAGAGACACTCACTGTCCTTGTCCTTTGGGCAGGCTGAGGACCTCGTAGGCGTCGTCCACAGACATGGAGGGGGGCTTCTTCTCCACCTCTCTCTTCCAGGCCTCCAGGGTGTCTTTCAGAAGCTTCACCTGTGGTTGGTTACAAAGGAAGGGGCAGAGCGTTAGACCAACCCTTACTATTGTTCATTTCATAAGGAATATAATACTCCTTATGAAATGAACCATACTTACATTTATCTGTCTGTAAAAATACTTCTGAAAAGTACCAGAGATAGAGATACAACTACTGTTGAGCTGCCCTTGAGCAAGGCACAGAATACCCAACTAGCTCCAACGTAACAGCTTAAGAGTGGCAAACTGCAAAAAGCTAGACTTGTATGAATGGATAAAAACACCCACCCACCCACCCACCCACCCACACACACACACACACACACACACACACACACACACACACACACACACACACACACACACACACACACACACACACACACACACACACACACACACACACACACACACACACACACACACACACACACACACACACACACACAATCTGGGGGTGCAACAGTTAATCAAACTACTCAATTTAATCAGAAAAATAAATAAATTGATAATCAGTAAGTTAATAATACTCTATTCATGATCTATCCTTATTTAGGGCATGTTATTATAGGTGAAAGGTTTACCAAAATAAACATTTGAAGATTCCACTGTTGTGAAGCAAAGTATATATTTTTTTGCCTGTTTACTGTCTATTACACTTTTTTTTGCTGTTTTATTATGATGTACAGAACTTTGGTCAATCCTGGTTGTTTTTAAATGTACTTTATAAATACATTTTGACTTGACTAACACAACCCACAAAACCATCCTAAACGCAGGTGTAATACGTACGCCGTCTCTGATTGGCCAGCAGGGGAAGCGGGTGGTGTCACACAGGTGTCTGAGGTAGTAGATGTTACAGAACAGCTCGTTGTCCAGCTGGGGGAAGCTGACCACGGGGATGGGACAGTACTGGTACAGAGCCCGAGTGTTGCTCTGCAGTCTGGGGCTGAAGTCCGCCAGGTGGGCGGCCATCTTCTCTATCATCATACGCCTGGGGGGGAGGGAGGAAAGAACAACATAAACCATTGGTTCTCAAAGTGGGGTCCGGGGACCCCCAGGGGTACTTGTGGGGGTTCCAGGGGGTCCCCAGCTAAATGTCTTATTATAGCATCACAATACCATTTTAACCCTTTATACTTTGGCTATTCAAAAATAGCAGATATACAAGCTCATAGTGCGGCACCGAGTGCCGCACAATGAGCTTGTAGATCTGCTATTTTTGAAAAATCTTGAACATTTTTGCAAAAACATATATTTTAAAGCCAGCATTTGTAATTCAAATCTTTGCTTCTGGGGGTCCCTGGAACAAAATATTTGAGATGGGGGTCCACGGCCAAATACATATCATTTAGGGCGTCCTTGGCATGAAAAGGTTTGAGAACCACTGACATAAACTACCAATCAGAATTCCTACATGTCAGATTCTTATCAGGAATTATGTCACAATCACAAAGTGCTACCTCTTTGCCTGCCTTTTTTTTGGTATTATACACAGTGGTGTAAAGTAACAAAGTACATTTAGTAATTTATTCATAAAACATACATTAACCACCACTTTACCACTTTTATGATTAGGCTATTAGCTATCTACAAGCTCACAACGCGTCGCGACGCGTTGTGAGCTTGTAGATTTGCTATTTTCAAAAACTAAAATGTTTGAAAAATGTTTTCATTGGTGACGATAATCCACGTAATTTTTTCCGCGTGCCGCGCAATGACCTTGTAGATCTGCTATTTTTGAAAAATCTTGAAAATGTGTGCATAGCTTTGAATATATATCTTTTAAAGCGAACATTCTTAACTCAAATCTTTGCTTCTGGGGGGGTCCCTGGCACAAAACATTTTCAGATGGGGGTCTGTGGCCAAATGTATATCAATTTAGGGGTCCTTGGCATGAAAAGGGTTGAAAACCACTGGATGAAACAATAAGACATGTCCTAACCCAGTGTTTATCAACCTTTTTTGTTACAAGGCACACCTGGCTTAGCCAAAAGATCCCAGGGCACACCTAGATATACGATGTGTGTGTGTGTGTGTGCGTGTGTGTGTGTGTGTGTGTGTGTGTGTGTGTGTGTGTGTGTGTGTGTGTGTGTGTATATATATATATATATATATATATATCACAGAGTTTTTCTCTCCGTGGAAGAGTAATTAAACACTACAAACAACTACACGGATTTGACACAAACACACTGGAGTGATTTAGAAGCACTTTATAAGAAAACTAACACTTATGTATTGTTTTATTGTTGGACATTCATCATGGCATGTTATAACATGGGCTTTTGGGACAGGACAGTCCCTCTTAGCAGGTACGACGTTCAGGTCCGCGTATCGACCCGTTCCGACCCACTTAGTAATACTGAGTGCCAAAGCATGTTGGCCTACCCTGTGCCCTTTTTATACAGTACCAGGTAGGACAACATATTTGCATTCCTATGGGTGACGGTCGCTACACTGAATGGACTCGGCCATGGCATGTGTGAAACGGATGATGGCCGTATCGATTGACGGACCATCGGCGCTTTTGTTCTCGAGGGGCTGGGTTCACACTTTCTTCAAACTTCGCGGTACACCTGAGCAGTACCCGCGGTACAAAAGTGTACCTTCTACCAGGGTTGATAACAGTGTTGATTTTGTCAGCAAATTTTGATTTAGTTTTAGTCATAGTCTTTTGAATAAAATCCATTTAGTTTTAGTCATATTTTAGTCATCTGAAATATTTTAGTTTTTGTCTAGTTTTAGTCGACTAAATATCATAAAATTGTTAGTAGTCGACTAAATGTACAGTTGATTTAGTCGACTAAAATGTATGTTGGCGGTGCCTTGATGGCGTCGTAATGGCCGATTTTACACTGGTTTGCATGCTGAAAATAGCCGATCTACAAGCTCACAACGCGTCGCAGCGCGACGCGTTGTGAGCTTGTAGATCTGCTATTTTCAGAGAGCAACACCGGAGTACAACCAAATATAAAATTACTTCCCTCACTAGCATTTTAGTCTAGTTTTTATGTGTTGACGAAATTGTCAACACATTTAGTCTTAGTTTTAGTCATCAAAGCTTAGTTCTATTTAGTTTTCGTTTAGTTTTCGTCAGTGAAAAAAGGTAGTCGACGAGCATTTTTCGTCACTAGAGTTTCGGGGGGCTATGCCCCCCTCAACCCCAGCCGCGCACGGGGCCCAGCGTGGCCGCGTGTATATTGGGGGACCCAAATCGCCGGTTTTAGTCGACGAAATCAACACTGGTTGATAAACACTGTCCTAACCTCATCTCACTGCTCCAGATGGCCTCGGGCGTGTCGAACTCTCCCAGGAAGATCTCGGAGAAGCGCTCGGCCTCGTAGTTCTCCAGGTAACACACCATGGCCTCAGGCAGCACGGGGCCCAGGACGCTACGCTGTACGATGTCCTGACCTTTAGCCTGCAGAGGAAGAAGAACAACCGGCTATAGAGCTTCATGGGACCCTGGGTGAATTGAATACGCAGGACCGCAATGGAAACAAGCCCTCACTGGCTGTTTGTGTTATACTTTAACCCATTAAGACCTGGAACTGTGTCGTTTTTAGATTTGAGCTAAAAAAAAGCATTATTTTACACTTTGGGCTATTCAAAAATAGCAGATATACAAGCTCGTAGCGCGGCACCGAGTGCCGCGCTACGAGCTTGTAGATCTGCTATTTTTAAAAAAAATGTGAAAATGTGTGCAAATCTTTGAATATATATATTTTTAAAGCGAACATTTGTAACTCAAATCGTTGCTTCTGGGGGGTCCCTGGAACAAAATATTTTGATGGGGGTCCGCGGCCAAATACATATAATTTTGGGGGTCCTTCACATGAAAAAGATGGAGCACCACTGATATAGAAACAAACGTTTTTCAGAAAACTGTTGAGATTTAGGAGACATGTAGAATCGGCTTCAGGTCTCAATGGGCTAAAGCCTTATTGTATAACTGTACATCTGTAATATTTAATAAGTATTCACTCAATCAATCAATCAATCCATTAATAAGTAGGGCTGTCACGATTACAGGCCTATTAACACGTGTATAAAGTATAATAAAGTGCACTTTTACCTCCTCTGATCTGAAGGCCTGCTTGAGATGAGTATACTTTAAAAACCTGAGGAGAGACAGGAGACAGGATGTATAAGAGCCAGAAACACACCAAAACATGTAGTGTGTGTGTGTGTGTGTGTGTGTGTGTGTGTGTGTGTGTGTGTGTGTGTGTGTGTGTGTGTGTGTGTGTGTGTAAAGCAAAGCAAAGCAAAGTTTGTTGTTTACCCAGGGTGTCGGACTAAGTACGAAGCTTGTTTCCAGCCGGACCCTGCATGGAAGCCTTGCTCAAGGGCTATTCAGCGGTGATTCATGATTGATGTGATGAATTGGGGAATCGAACTAGGGACCTTCCGGTATCAAGGCCGCCCCTCTAACCACTAGGCCACCGCTGCCACTGTGTGTGTGTGTGTGTGTGTGTGTGTGTGTGTGTGTGTGTGTATCCTCAACGTGCTACAGGCAGCACATTGGAGCCTCTGTCTGTCTGTCTGTCTGTCTGTCTGTCTGTCTGTCTGTCTGTCTGTCTGTCTGTCTGTCTGTCTGTGTGTGTGTGTGTGTGTGTGTGTGTGTGTGTGTGTGTGTCTGTGTCTGCGTCTGCGTGTGTGTGTGTGTGTGTGTGCGCACGTGCACACGTGTGTGTGTGTGTGTGTGTGTGTGTCCTCACCGGGCCACAGGCAGCACATTGGAGCCGGTGTACATCATGATGAAGAAGAAGACTCCGGTGAGGTAGAGTCTCTGCAGGTTGGGGTTGTCCTGCATCACCATGTACATGATGTTAGCCACCTTCTCCACCAGGATGGGGTCGAAGGTCAGCAGCAGCTGGACAACACAAACACAGTGTTACATAAACGGGCCAGAAACCTCAAGCAGATCTACAAATGTTTAGCTTCCTACGGCCCCCTACTGGATCACACTACAGTGTTTCACACGAAAGCATCAAAAGCAGCAGATCTCCAAGCTCAAAACGGGTCGATTTGCGCCACGTTTCGAGCTTGTAGATCTGCTGCTTTTGATACTTTAGAATCCTGAAAAGTAGCGGTTTTGGACGATAAATAAATGTACTGTAATGAAAATATCTTGGGAAAAAAAGGTAATTTTTGAATATCTTTGAAACATTTTTAACAACACATTATATTGTATGGGGGGGGGGGGGGTGGCACAAAATATTTTCAGATGGGGGGGGTCTACGGACAAATACATATTCATCTGGGGGTCCTTGCCATGAAAATGTTTAATGGGTTAAAGGCGTATACAATAATAACTAGAAAATGTGCTCCTCGGAGCACAAGTCTCCGCCAGCAGACCTGTGCTATTTTCATATGCAACCTTTCCTCTAACGGGTGCAAATCCTGCAGTTCTCGGGGTATGGCATCCAGTAATAAGTTGTTAGCCCAAGCCTGTGTAGGGAGTTTCCCCATTTTAATGGAGCGATGACATGTGTGGCAGATCCAAGTGTTGTTTTGCTTGATTGCAGTTGGGTCTTTGTCCAGGAGACTTACAGTATCTATTGTTGCTGTGTACTTTGCAGGTTTTAACTTTACCACTGTTTCTCTGTAGAGCATTCGTTCACAGGAGAAACAGACATAATTGGGTCCACTTTCTGACATCTTCTTTGAGAATGCGGCACCAGCTTCATCAGCTTGAACGTCTTCTTGTTCTTTAGGTGATCTGTAGCATCTCTTCTTATTGGTGTAATCTGCTCGTTGATGTTGTCTTTCATCTATTGAATACTGTGACCAGTGCCTTCTTTTCCTTTCGATGTTCTTTACAGACTCTTGTACTTTTTCTTCCAGAGAATGTAGCAATCTTTGCTGTGTCATGTTGTCAGCATTTGTGGCTCGTCTTCGTTTTTTGTCATTTAGGGATTCAAGTGCTCTTTGTCTCTGTTTCGTAGCTTTTGCCTTCTGCTGTCGGCGTTGCGCCTTTGCTTCTTCATGAGGTTTCAGACGATGTTTTCCTGCTTCTTCAGTTTGCGTAATGAGAGTTAGTTGCATTGTGTGATCACAGCTGTGATCTCTGTTTGTACTGGAAAGTACTGTTCCTGATTGATCCTGTCTAAGCTATTGATTACCTCACTTCGAAAAACATGAATGGTTTTTCGAAGTGACAAACATGTTCAATCAGCCAAGCTAACATGTCCAATGTTAGCTTGGCTGATGGCACTGATGTCACTTTGAAACATGTAAACCATTGGTTCTCAAAGTGGGGTCCGGGGACCCCCAGGGGTCCTTGAGGGAGTTCCAGGGGGTCCCCAGCTAAATGATAGATTAGGCACCAAATGGACCCTTATGGGTCTGTAACTCTGAGAGTGTGCAAATGGAACCAAATGGACCCTAACGGGTCCATTTGGTTCCATTTGTACACTCTCAGAGTTAAATTGACGTAGATTTTACAATATAAATCGCGGTCCAAGTGATAGAAATGCCATTAAATGGGGGTCTGTAGCCCTAATGCATGTCAAACTGGGGGGTCCTTGAAATTAAAATGGTTGAGAATCACTGCTAGAGCCGTAAAAAATCTTATCTTATGGGGGTCCCTGGCATATATTTTGAAATGGGGGTCCGCGGGCTAATAAGTGTCAATTTGGGGGTCCTTGACATGAAAAAGTTTGAGAACCACTGATGTAAACAATGTTTCAAAGTGACACACCTATTTATAGGGCTCTATTTCGTCATGCGTCTCGCTAGCCAATCAAAGCACACCCTTTCAACATATTGTCACGTGTCACGTGATGCTTGACCAATGTTAGCTTGGCTAGGGGGGGGGGGGGGGGGGGGACGGCACACAGCGGGACAGGAACGAAAACATACTCTCCACCATGCGTTCGGCCTGGTGGAGACAATAACACAATGAGGGGGGGGTCTCACCTGGACGATGTGAGGAAGACAGGTGTTGTCACTGATCAGCCTCTTGATCTTAGGTAGAGGACGGATTATAGCATTGTCCTGATCCCTGGATAACAGAAACACATTATGATCATATATACTGTAGTGTACGCAATATATACACTGTGTGTGTGTGTGTGTGTGTGTGTGTGTGTGTGTGTGTGTGTGTGTGTGTGTGTGTGTGTGTGTGTGTGTGTGTGTGTGTGTGTGTGTGTGTGTGCGCGTGCGTGTGTGTGTGGGCGGGGGGGGGGGGGGTTATTAGGACTCATACGATTTCCCTGGGACTCATTCAAAATGACCACCAGTGAGTCCCAGGACTCACTACATTGAAAACGTAGCAACGTCACTGAATATGAGGCGTCTGTACCAGTGGCGTTCCCAGGAATTATGTTTAGGGCAGGCGAGATTTTTTTTTTTAATCTCTTCTTCAGCGGTGGTCTCTTCATGTTGTAGTTTAGTAATGAATGGCTCAAGCTGCTCTCAGAACCCCTTTTATGCCAGGTGAGTACAGGTGATGGCCCGCAACCTTGGCACCCCATGCCCATGGCATGAAGACATTTGCATCACTATAGGCGAGGGTCGCTCTGCTGAATGGATAGTGTATTGGCTGTCTGGCGGGCTAATGGCCCGACGGCCAGTTTTCTGTTTGGATTATTTTTCACTGCCTGTTTCTCAGTCAGTCTTTTACTTTATTCAGTCTTTTACTTTATTTTCTAGGGGAGGCGAGATTTTAGTTGGGCAGGCGGCCGCCTGCCTTGCCTCTATGGTGGGTACGCCACTGGTCTGTACCTGCTGGGATAGTACTATAGTGCAGGGGTCTTCAACAGGGGCTACTATAGGGGGTCCGCCAAATCTTTGTGCGATAGGATTTCGTTTTTTTTACATTAACCACTTGAACCCTAGAATTCCTTTTTCTGAGGGGAACATTAGCCAAAAATAGCAGATCTACAAGCTCTCAACGCCTCGCGGCGTTGAGAGCTTGTAGATCTGCTATTTTTGGCAAAGAGGCTATAGGTGTAGAGGGAAATAGCAGACTAAGTAAAAAAAAAAACGTTAATCTGAAACACAATTTTATACAATATAGAGTAGGGGGTCCCTGCTTCATCTCTCTAGACCCCTGCTCTAGTGTGTACCTGCTGGGATAGTAGGAGCACATGGTGATCAGCATGTTGAGGATGAGGGTTGCCAGGTCTGACTCGTTCATCACCGCCTGCCCGCTGGCCAGGAGACACCACTTCAGCTGAGGGATGGCCTGCAGGGGGCGCCAGCCGTCCATGCCCTGGGCCCAGCACCGCGTCTTGGCCGTCAGCACGCCCGTGCTCCAGAACTCCTGCATCTGGAAAAGGAACAAACCAAAGCTTTGTTCATAATCAGACATAATCAGTACAAAACTTCCACCACACCTTGGATTTAAAGTCTAAAAGCTTGGCGCCGATGGCCTAGAGCAGGGGTGATGCAACTTTGATGATGTAGAGG
This sequence comes from Gymnoscopelus microlampas, assembly GCF_963454915.1. Taxonomy (NCBI): domain Eukaryota; kingdom Metazoa; phylum Chordata; class Actinopteri; order Myctophiformes; family Myctophidae; genus Gymnoscopelus; species Gymnoscopelus microlampas. Next base: position 40,305,453 of record NC_139959.1, on the reverse strand, counting down.
GCCACTATATTTCCACACTCACTCCAGAGGAACACATTGCGTATACTGTCTATGTCCACGGTTCTCAAAGTGGGGTCTGGGGGTCCGCGACGCATAGCCAGGGGGTCTGCGAAATATTTCACAGATTAAACAAAAAAAAAATTGATTAAAAATATTTTTTGATTACAAATATTTTTTTTGGGGGGGGGGGGGGCGGCTAGTGAAAGTTGCGTAATTTCTTACTGTAATGGTGTGTGTTATGAAATGTGAGTTTACAATAATCACAGTAATCCTTAATCATATTCCATCATATTCAAAGGCTTTTGCAGAGAAATGAGACAGACTCCAGTCACTTTCAAATTAGAGCACTGCAGAGTGCAGGTGTGTGCGTCTGTTTCCAGCTGACGCTCATTGACGCTCGTTAATGTTATAGGCATCAGAGGCAATTATGCTTTTGCACTGTCAAATAGGCCAACATCTAATCTAAGATTAGTGGTACTTATTCAAATGACCACCACTCACTTCATTGAAAACCTAACAACATCACTGTATACATATTAGATGTATTAGATATTTATTAGATATTACATTGATGCTATTTTTATTTGATTAGATATGTGATGTTACCTGACAATTAGTTGACTTTTGGTGAAAAGATAATATCCTTTCAGCAAAAGTCAACTAATTGTCATGCGGTACCATTTTACGGTACCGCATATGACGGCATCGGTTGATATCGGAAATTAAGAGTTGGACAATATCGGAATATCGGATATTGGCAAAAAAGTCAATATCGAATATCCCTAACAATAAGTATATTATTTTTAATTTGAAGCACCTACTAAAAGTCACCTTTAGACTGGTCATATTACATGTCTGTTTTTATTAGGACTATAGAAGTGTTAATTTTCTGAAGTCTGAACCATTAAGATCAGTTACTTGAAATGTGTGCTGTCAGGTTTTGCACAAAAGCCATTTTAATGAAATTACTATTGGCACATGATTCATAGTGGTTTCTGTTTATGCCTATAATGGGTCTGAAAGATTTTGATTGAAACGTTGTTTAATACAAATAGTTCTAATGCCATCTAAATGTACACATGTAAGTATAATATATGCTTATCGGTGCTGCGAGGATGAGGGGGTACCTGGAGAAATTTCTCCCCTCCAAGGGGTACCTGGGTCAAAAAAGTTTGAGAACCCCTGGTCTATGTCACACACAAGTAGCAAAAATAGCAGATCTAAAAGCTCAAAACGTGTCGCAGTGGGGCGCGTTTTAAGCTTGTAGATTTTTTTGCTATTTTTGAATTGGAAAAAAATAGCAAAACAAAAACACAAACGCGTCGCACTTTTGAGCTTGCAGATCGGCTATTTTTGCTACTTTTGTGTGACATAGAATGGAGAAGTACGAAATTCATTCACGAAAAAAGTTAAAGTGTCTGCCTGACACTATATATGCAATGTGTCCCTCTGGAGTGAGTGTGGAAATATAGTGGCCCTCTACATCATTAAAGTTGCATCACCCCAAAGATAAGTAAACTAAACCAGGGACACTCATATTAGGTCAAAACAAAAAAAGCTAAAACGAAATGGAAGACATATACATACCTCCTCAAAACTGAAGGGACCTCTCCTCTCTTTGTCGGCGTTGCCAAAGTACCACTCCTTCTCGCTCTCTCTCTTCATGTCGGGCGAGGCCTCCAGAACGTTGCTCTGTGGAGAGATGCAACACAAGCAGCAACACGTTCATCATCCAGGCTCAATCACACAACACACTGACAGCTTAGAAGGCAGATCTGTGGATCCTTTTAACCCATTGATACCTGAAGCCGATTCTACATGTCTCCTAAATCCCAACAGTTTTCTGAAAAACGTATGTTTCTATATCAGTGGTGCTCAATCTTTTTCATGTCAAGGACCCCCAAAATGATATGTATTTGGCCGCGGACCCCCATCAAAATATTTTGTTCCAGGGACCCCCCAGAAGCAAAGATTTGAGTTAAAAATGTTCGCTTTAAAAATATATATGTTCAAAGATTTGCACACATTTTCACGATTTTTCAAAAATAGCAGATCTACAAGCTCGTAGCGCGGCACTCGGTGCCGCGCTATGAGCTTGTAGATCTGCTATTTTTGAATAGCCAAAAGTGTAAAATAATGCTTTTTAGATCAAATCTAAAAATGACACAGTTCCAGGTCTTAATGGGTTAAAATTCATGGAGCAGATGCAGACCTAGAGAGACCCGTCTTTTAGAACCTGTTGTTCTGAGGAACACCACTTGATTTGCAGTGGTGTAAAAGTAACTAAGCACATTTACTCAAGTACTGTACTTAAGTATAATTTTGAGGTATTTGATGCCCGGGTGTTTTGTGAATCAAGTGACGGGGGGATTCCCTTGCATTCCTGTCCGGTCCGGTGAGCAGCGAAATAAAGCCGTCTTGCACACTTTATTTTGGGGAGATGTGGTTCATTTGTATGTCGACCCTGAAGGGATTTATGTATTTATGACCGGCAACCCGTCAATTATCCCGCTTATTACACGGCTACTCACTTACTTACTCTTTGATTAGACAGCGGTCTGTTATAGAGCCCATCGGCCATTATTCAGAAATAACACACTGCTGAATTCAGCGCTTGACCAATCAGAATCAAGCATTCAAGCCATGTAATATCAGAATGTAGCGTAGTGGTTTGAGTTCTCAAATTCTGCCCGAACCCTAACCGACGTTTTCGGGCCAAGCCGGCCCCAAAATCTATGCTAATTAGTCGGGCCCGGCCAAGCCTGGGGTTTCGTGAAGACCTTCCTAGCCCGCGTTATTAAAGAAAAACGGGGCCTGGGCCGTGGCGTCGCGGTCCAGGCACCCTCGGTTGAAATCCCTTAACTGACAGCGTGTCGCGGGTTCGCGTCCCGTTCCCGACGACCTTTGCTGCGTGTCTTCCCCCATCTCTCTCCCCGTTTCCTGTCAGCCTACTTTCACTGTCCCTCTCCAAATAAAGCTATAAAAAGCCCCCAAAAAAAATCTTAAAAGAAAAAAAAAAAAAAAGAAAAACGGGCGGAAATGGCCAAAACTCAAACGAAAAGGGGCGAAAGTGGTCGTTTTCACAGTGACACCTTTTTGGGTTTTCGGGCCTAAAAGTATGGTAATTGTTCGGGCCGGGCCTCAGGCCGGCCCAGTAGGGCCCAGTTAGGGCCGGGACTTAATTTTCATGCCTGTTGAGAACTCTAGTAGTGGTACAGTGTGTTTTACCTGTAGCGGTACGGTGGCTCTACTGGTGTGCAGGTGGGCCATGGTCAGGAGGTCCACCAGGATACGAACCCCGTTGGAGTCCATCACCTCCCTCACATTTTTCTGCACAAGAAGAAGATATCAACCGTGAACAACAACAAAAACCAAGAAGTAAAGCGCTGCATGTCGGAGCAGAAACCTCTTATCTCCATTATTCTAACTTCTTGAGTTTTGTGTAAATTAACACCCTACTTGATCATACAACAGCTTCACAGAAAACCATCAAAAGTAGCAGGTCTACTACTGTAGTAGATCTGCTACTTTTTATATTTTCAATTTTGAATCCTGAAAACTTAAAGGGATTGTAGGGAACATTAAGCCTAAATTTAAAAAATATTCATACAGTATATATATATTTTGCATTTTCTCCCCTCTATCAGCCACTACATAATGATGCTGGGGTGTTTTCCTTCATTGAAACACAGTCCTCTGTCTGAAATCCGTATTTTCCCTTCTGTTTATGTTCATGTTGTTTATGTCCGGTACGTAAATTAACGCACGCATGTGCGTGTCCGTGTGCGTCCGTGCCCGTATCAACTTTTTACTTTCGGTTTTAAAACGCTCTCAAACTTCTTTTTTGAGGCACAGAATTTACTTTTAAAAAATCGTTTGGATAGAATTTAGTTGTTTAACTTCATATATGTGGTCAATTTATCATGAAAGAGCCTATTTAAAAATATAAATTCAGAGAACCGTAGGGTCGGGCAGTTCCGCGAATTGTATCCGCATAAGGCAACCTATTTTGGGCATGACTCATTTAAAAAGTCCCCCCTGCGTCATCCCCTGGTGGTCGGGGAAAAGAACTGCTGGAGGGGCGGTGTTTGACAACAGTTTTTTTCTTTGATTATGTCTGAACTCCCTACAATCCCTTTAAAGTAACAGTTTCGACCCGACAGAGGTGATGGGATAAATTGGCTATGTGCTAAAATGTGCTTGTGATGAAGAGAAACATAAACTGTACAGCAATGAGCAGCTACAGAAATTAGAGGGAGAAGTATATAAATATGGATTATTTTAAGCGCCGTTAGCTCACCTTGTTGAGAATGAGTTTGTTCAGGAACAGGATGAGTCTGTCTCGTTCCAGCCTGTCTGTACACTGGAAACACAAGAGGAGATGTTCGTTGGGGTTATTTCTCAACATGACGTCACAGCGTGTCACAGCCCCCCCTCCCCCCCCCCCCCCTTTTCACCGGGGTCAAACCGGTTCCGTTCTTTTTTTTCCCGCCTAATTTTGAACCAATTCATTTTCAGTTTCCTCAGTTCAGAACTGGAACCAAAAATTACTTTTGACGGGTAACTTTTTGAACCAAAGTGGGCGTGTCACTATTCTACAGGCTGGGAGATGCGGATGTGATATAAACAATGGCAAGCGAAAAATCTTAAATAAATAAAAAGAAAAGAAAGGGGAAATTGTGACCCGTGAAATGGACACTTTCACCGGTCATAATCAACACGGTGCCGGCCTGGCCTGGAATCGAACCTGAGGCAACTGGGTACTCTTGCTCCCCAGCCATTAAGACCTGGAACGCATGTGTCACTTTTTGATTTGAGCTAAAAAAGCATTGTTTTACACTTTTGGCTATTCAAAAATAGCAGATCTACAAGCTCATAGTGCGGCACCGAGTGCCGCGCTATGAGAATGCGCTATGAGAATTATGAAAATGTGTGCAAATCTTTGAATATATATTGTTTTAAAGCGAACATTTTTAACTCAAATCTTTGCTTCTGGGGGGGTCCCTGGAACAACATATTTTGAGATGGGGGTCGGCGGCCAAATAAATATAATTTTGGGGATCCTTGACATGAAAAAGTTTGAGCACCACTGATAGAAACATTCGTTTTTTCAGAATACTGAAAAAAAAACTGCTGGGACATTTGTAGAATCGGCTTCAGGTCTTAACACATCCACCGCCAAGGTCTAATCTCAAAATGCACTTACCACTGCCAAGCTTTTTTTGTCCTTTTTTGTTTTTTTGATTCCGCCATAGCCCCCGCTAAATCCGTTTAAAATCCGCGTTCATTTGGTTCGACACAAACACGGGATCCGACATTACAAAACGCCGAAGACCGCGACGCGATCCGACCCTCCATTTTGGAGAACGAGGGCAAAACGTTACAGTGGGGGATGCGGAGAGCAAAACAACAAGCCGAGATAACCGCATCCAAAGTTGATCGCTAGACAGGAAACGGAGGCGGGACAAAAAACGGAAACAGTATTATTTCGTTTCCGGCCCCCCCCCCCCCCGAAACCGGAAGTGCAAAAAAAATCCGGAATCTGCACCTGTTCGATTTAACATGGGAAAACACCCGCCCCGTAGGACTACGGGTACGGCGGTTAACGGTTGGATTTAACGGCCCGTAGGACTACGGTCTTGGCGGTCAATGTGTTAAAGGGTTAAAACTGGAAGCGCAAGCCGGTTCGCAGACGGTTCCGTGAAAAGCAGCCGGTTCCGTGAAAAGCACCAAGGTTCCAAGAATCTACAACGGAGGTGCTTTTGGTGTTAAAAAGGGGCCACAGAGAGAAACGGGGGCCCCTGGTCCAAACCCACTGGTACTACTACTACTCACGCGGTCCAGCATGCCCACGATGTACTTGGTGTCGGTGAAGGGCCCGATCTCCTCGCAGCACTTTCCGTAGACGATGGCGAGGGCCTGCAGGCACAGGCACTTCATGGTGACTTTGGGCGTGAGCAGAAAGCGGTGGTAGAGCTCGTTGAAGAACTCGTACCTTAGAGAGACGGGGGGGAAAAAACACAAAATGGGGGAAAACATTGGGCCAAGAGATCAAAGGACAAACGATGCGCCGCTAATCTGGTTGATACCGCACAGTGGTGGAAAAAGTACTCAAATGTTTTACTTAAGTAAAAGTATCAATACTGCATTGTAGAAATACAAGTAAAATTCCAGAATTCAAAATTTACTTGAGTAAAAGTACAAAAGTATTGGCATCAAAATGTACTTAAAGTACCAAAAGTAAAAGTACTAAAATATTTGAAAATAGCCGATCTACAAGCTCACAACGCGTCGCGATGCGACGCGTTGTGAGCTTGTAGATCGGCTATTTTCAAACAGCCTAAGTATAAAATAGGGCTAAAGTGATTAAAGTATGTTTCATAATATAATAATAATAATTTATATATGAAAAGTAACTAGAAGCTAAAGTTCTCAAATAATTGTAGTGGAGTAAAAGTACAATATTTGTCTCTGAGATGTAGTGGAGTAGAAGTAAAAGTATTGGAAATAATCAAGTAAAGTACAAATACCTCAAAATGTTACTGAAGTACAGTACTTAAGTAAATGTACTTAGTTACTTTCCACCTCTGATACTGCACTAAGTAGAGCCTGTCAACAACTATTACATAATGGCAATTATTTGAAATAATCACAATAATGTTTTGCATGATCCTCATAATCGTTTCTACGTTGAGAAAGGTTCACACATTTTGAAACATTTTCAAAAATAGTGTAAATAGCAGATCTACAAGCTCACAAAGCATTGTGATGCGACGCGTTGTGAGCGTGTAGATTGTCTATTTACGCTATTTTGTATTTTTTTAATATGGCATATTTTGGCCGTGATTATTTTGATTATTGGTATCGGTCATTGTCATTTCTTTGTGTATTTACGTTTACTAAAAGCCCCACAATTTAACCCATTAAGAACTGGAACGCATCTGTGGCACTTTAAATTTCTTTGGCTATTCAAAAATAGCAGATATACAAGCTCATAGCGCGGCACCGAGTGCCGCGCTATGAGCTTGTATATCTGCTATTTTTGAATAATCGTGAAAAAAAGTAAAAGTATCAATACTGCATTGTAGAAATACAAGTAAAATTCCAGAATTCAAAATTTACTTGAGTAAAAGTACAAAAGTATTGGCATCAAAATGTACTTAAAGTACCAAAAGTAAAAGTACTAAAATATTTGAAAATAGCCGATCTACAAGCTCACAACGCGTCGCGATGCGACGCGTTGTGAGCTTGTAGATCGGCTATTTTCAAACAGCCTAAGTATAAAATAGGGCTAAAGTGATTAAAGTATGTTTCATAATATAATAATAATAATTTATATATGAAAAGTAACTAGAAGCTAAAGTTCTCAAATAATTGTAGTGGAGTAAAAGTACAATATTTGTCTCTGAGATGTAGTGGAGTAGAAGTAAAAGTATTGGAAATAATCAAGTAAAGTACAAATACCTCAAAATGTTACTTAAGTACAGTACTTAAGTAAATGTACTTAGTTACTTTCCACCTCTGATACTGCACTAAGTAGAGCCTGTCAACAACTATTACGTAATGGCAATTATTTGACATAATCACAATAATGTTTTGCATGATCCTCATAATCGTTTCCACGTTGAGAAAGGTTCATACATTTTGAAACCTTTTCAAAAATAGTGTAAATCGCAGATCTACAAGCTCACAAAGCATTGTGATGCGACGCGTTGTGAGCGTGTAGATTGTCTATTTACGCTATTTTGTATTTTTTTTAATATGGCATATTTTGGCCGTGATTATTTTGATTATTGGTATCGGTCATTGTCATTTCTTTGTGTATTTACGTTTACTAAAAGCCCCACAATTTATTCGTTAATTGCAATTATTTGTATGACAATCAATGGTCCAGTAAACTGTCATAATGGTGACAGCTCTAGCGCTAAGAGCTGTTTGGTCTTACGATCTCTTGATGGCGCTGGACTCATCGCTTTCGTCCTCCTCCAGCAGCAGACGCAGGTAATAATCCCCGATCTTTATCTCTTCTGAGAGGCATTCGTACCGGACCTGCAGAGACCAACATGACCACAACATTATTAACCCATTAAGACCGGACCTGCAGAGACCAACATGACCACAACATTATTAACCCATTAAGACCGGACCTGCAGAGACCAACATGACCACAACATTATGACACTTTCACCCTGGTATACAAGACAAAAATGATCCGTTCATAATCTATCCACTATTTTGGGCATGCCATTACAGGCTAAAATGTTCGAATTGTTTTAAGAAATAGAGTAAATAGCCGATCTACAAGCTCACAACGCGTCGCATCGCGACATATTGAGAGCTTGCGTATCCACTATTTTCACTATTTTTGAACGACACCATTGTGCGACAAAGTAAAAATCAAGCTTCAATGGAACAGTAGAATGTGATCCGATTACTGTTGATTTTGACAGCAAATTTCCACTTAGTTTTAGTAATACAATATTTTCATCATCTATAATGTTCTAGTTTTTGTCTAGTTTTAGTCAACAAAATATCATAAGATTATAGTCGACTAAATCTACAGTTGATTTAGTCGACTAAAATGTATTGTGGCGGTGCCTTGATGGCGTCGTAATGGCTGATTTTACACTTGGTTGCATGCTGAAAATAGCCGATCTACAAGCTCACCGCGCGACGCGTTGTGAGCTTGTAGATCTGCTATTTTCAGAGCGCAACACCCGAGCGCAACCAAACATAAAATGACTTGTCTTTTAGTTCTACTGGATCTCTTCTCCACTAGTCCCTCACTAACATTTTAGTCTAGTTTTTATTTGTTGACGAAATTGTCAATATATTTAGTCTTAGTTTTAGTCATCATAGCTTCGTTTTTATTTAGTTTTTATTTAGTTATGTGTCGACGAACATTTTTCATCATAGTTTTAGTCAACGAAATCAACACTGGATCCGATTGGATCAAGGCTAGCGGTGAACCCCTGACCTCGAACTCCTGGTGGTTCCAGGAGATGACGGAGGCGCTGCCCAGCTCCCGGTCCACGCTGAAGGAGCGCATCTCGCCCTCCAGGGCATCTCGAAGCTCCTCCCGGGTCTTCAGGTTCCAGATGAGGTTGGAGCGGGCGTGGTCCATCTGGAATCTGGACCGGCAGAGAAGGATGTGACTTAGTACAGTGGTTTCTACAACTACACGGGCGACGGACCTATAGATCTATAAGCTCACAAACGTGTGTTGTGAGCTTGTAGATCGCGTATTTTCAAATATCCTAGGTATAAAATAGGGCTAAAGTTGTGTTTTATAATATAATAATTTATATCTGCAAAGTAACTCAAGTTTTCAAATAATTGTAGTGGAGTAAAAGTACAATATTTGCCTCTGAGATGTAGTGTAGTAGAAGTAAAAGTATAGACAATTGGAAAAACTCCGGTAAAGTAAAATTACCTCAAAAATGTAATTAAGTACAGTACTTGAGTAAATGTACTTTACAACACTGGTCATACGTGTACCTGTAGTAGAAGAGCTCCCAGTTGGACTCGATCTTGATCCTCTGTCTTCTCTTCCTCAGGATCACAGGCTTTTGGTTGGGGTTCTGGAATTCAACCACAACATGCATGCAGACAGATCATTAATTAATGCACATTCTGCATAATGATGTCAACAGGGCCTTATTAAATAGATTCATTGTGTTTAACACATTCAATGCGGGAATGCATCTGTGTCATTTCTTTGACTATGCAAAAAATAGCAGATCTACAAGCTTGTAGTGCGGCACCGAGTGCCGCACTACGAGCTTGTAGATTGGATTGTTTTGAAAAATCTTTGAATATAAATGTTTTTTAAAGCAAACCTTTTTAACTCAAATCTTTGCTTCTGTGGAATTCTACATAATGTCTTCTAAATCCAAAAAAAATAAATAATGCTATATCAATGGTTCTCAAAGGACCACCCAAAATGTTGTCAAAATATTTTGTTCCAGGGACCCCCAGAAGCAAAAATGTGTACAGAGCCCTGGAGTGGCCGGGAAAAAATAATAATAATTGAATTAAATTTGTTTTTCGATCAACGGCCACACCAGGGCTCCGTAGATTTGAGTTAAACATGTACATTCAAAGATTTGCATATATTTTCACAAAAAATAAATCTAAAAAATAACAGATCTACAAGCTCATAGCCTGGCACGGAGTGCTGCACTATGAGCTTGTAGATCTGCTATAGTTGAAAAGCCAAAGAAATCTTAAAATGAGACACATGCGTTCCGGGATTGAATTTGGCTCATAAATGTCCATTCTGCATAATAATAGACACAGGGCCTTATTATAAATGATTCATTGTGATTAACACAACATGTTAATGATATGACCAACACTTAACACAGAACATGAGCACCAGACATCATAGGGTACACCAGATAGCATGATGTGATTTGTATTACTGTAAACAAAGCATTTTTGTTAAGACCTGAGGCAGCGTCAAAAAAAAATCAAAATCCTAACAATTTTTCGGAAAAAAATATAAAAAAATATTTTTCATGATTTTTCAAAAATAGCAGATCTACAAGCTCATAGCGCGGCACTCAGTGCCGCGCTATGAGCTTGTATATCTGCTATTTTTGAATAGCCAAAGACATCTAAAGTGACACAGATGCGTTCCAGGTATCAATGGGTTAAATCAATGGCATCCATAAGCACAATGTTAGAATCCAGGGACAGACACAACAACACCAGAAACATAACATCATGTGGTTATTACACCAACATAAAAACATATATAAAAAGTAAAAGAGCCTCACAAAACATAAATGCCAAGAGGGGGGTTCATACATACAGTATGGGTGCATTCTTTAATCCTCACCACTGATTTGATGCTAGATGTGTACTTTAATCACCAAGTGTCATTAACCTATTATAGTTAGTAGTTCACCCTAAAAATTACTTGTTTCCTATGTATTAGTCACCTCATAGAGACTTGAATTCACGGATTTGTTTTTGTTTTTGTCTCATTCCTAGGTAGGGGTGTGCCGATACTCTCATTTCATGAAACTCACGACATCGGTACAATACGATATATACGATTTTTTATTATGAAAATATATGGGGGGGAAAAAAAGCTTATGAAAATATATGTGGGGGGGGAGCAAATGCAAACAAATACTTCTGTTTTTGCATTATTATTATTGCAAAAAAATAAAAATAATTCAAAACAATATTTTTCCCCCCAAAACGATACATATCGTCACGAAAACGTATCGCGATATATCGCGGGACGATATATCGGCACGCCCCTATTCCTAAGCCAATAATTTGATGACCAGCGGACCGGTAGGGAGCGGTTCCGGTAGGAGACACAAAGGTTTGTCTTTGTGTCTCCTACCGGAACCGCTGCCGCTCATCAAATTATTGTCTTAGGAATGAGACAAAAACTAAAACATATCCATGAATTCAAGTCTCTATGGGGTGACTAATACATAGGAAATGAATTATAGGGGTGAATTAATACAATAACATAATGAAAAAGCCATGCGTACAATGAAATGCTTTTTCTGCTTCATAATTACCGAGTCATGTACTACTGTATGTTATCTTCACATCTGAAGCTGATTAGAGAACGCACCCTGTGTGTGTGTGTGTGTGTGTGTGTGTGTGTGTGTGTGTGTGTGTGTGTGTGTGTGTGTGTGTGTGTGTGTGTGTGTGTGTGCGTGCGTGTGTGTGTGTTAGAGTGTGAAGGGGGGGGCGGGGTCAGTAACAGACCAGATGGATCCCATTGGTCCGTAGACTACTTACCAGGTTATTTCTGTCCTGCTGCATTGATTGACAGCAGAGAAAACCACACAAAAGACAAGAAGAGGAGGGCGGGACAAAGACAACACAGAGAGATTATTGTTCCTTGGATCAAAGAGCGACGGATCGCAATAAAAAGAGTCACTCAAAAAACTGATGCAAAAAAAATATATATATACAAAAAAAACACACAATTATACTAATAAACGCAAACTAAAAAAATTGACAAATAACAATGTCATATTTCTTGGCATCAAAACACATCATTATCATTATAATTATTTTGGTAAGACTTTCCCACCTCCCAGCACAGACTAATAATTCAGTAAGTATCTCTATGGTTTAAAGGGCAGCAAATATCAACATGTTTGCCTTTGATTAGTATAATTAATGTAAGTTACCAGTGGTGGAAAGTAACTAAGTACATTTACTTAAGTACTCTACTTGAGTACAATTTTGAGGTATTTGTACTTTACTTGAGTATTTCCAATTTCCAGTACTTTTACTTCTATACTCCACTACATCTCAGAGGCAAATATTGTACTTTTACTCCACTACAATTACTTGAAAACTTTAGTTACTAGTTACTTTTCAGATATAAATTATTACATTATAAAACATACATTAACCATTTTAGCCTTATTGTATACCTAGGCTATTTGAAAATAGCAGATCTACAAGCTCACAACGCGTCGCTATGCGACGCGTTGTGAGCTTGTAGATCTGCTATTTTCAAATATTTAGTACTTTTACTTTTGGTACTTTAAGTACATTTTGATGCCAATACTTTTGTACTTTTACTCAAGTACATTTTTAATTACAGACTTTTACTTGTAATGGAGTACTTCTACATTGCAGTATTGGTACTTTTACTCAAGTAAAGGAATTGATTACTTTTTCCACCACTGTAAGTTACATATTTTCAAAATGATCATCATTTATTGATGGAGGAAGAACAGCCATTTTGGAGCAAAGTCAAATCACAGAAGTGGTCAGAAGTGGAGAGGAAGAAAAGAGAAGCTTGTTGAGGACATGAAATTAGATCTCGTTGCTGTCGGGCAGAAACCTCTCATCTCTCTTTTAATGTTTTGTGTTTTTTTACCCCCGCAAATTAGCCCATTACACATCTCTGTAATTTTAGATTTATTTGGCTATTCAAAAATAGCAGATCTACAAGCTCATGGCGTGGCACCGAGTGCCACGCTATGAGCTTGTAGATCTGCTATTTATTTATTTTAAATCGTGAACATTTGTGCAAATATTTGAATATATGTCCCTGGGGACGACCAGAAGCAAAGATTTGAGTTACAAATGTTTGCTTAAAAAAAAAAATACATATTAAAAGATTTGCACTTATTTTCACGATTTTTCAAAAATAGCAGATCTACAAGCTCAGCACGGTGCCCACCGGACGGTTTTGTCAACGGGGGGGGGGGGCGAGAAAAAAAGGACGCTCTGCTTCTAAATTCCGCCGATTTTCGCCGTTTTTTTTTCTCACGCTGTTAGATAAAGCCCCCAAGGTTGGTGCCCTGTGCTGCTGCGCTGATTTTATCCGCCAGATTGGGACGTTCACGGCATATTTTGCACCATTACGGTGCGTTCATCATCGGTGACGAGTGCCTCTAACAGCCGCTGCTGGCTGCGTGCACGCAGCGAGGCAATGCGAGGCGATGCGAGGCGACGCGAGTCACATCTCTACCCCTGTGCCTAATGGCTGTACATGGGGCCGACGGGTGCTTTAGAGTGATTGTGTGAGTGTGGCTTCAGGAAGTAAATTCCTAGCCTCGATCTCCAGGCTTTTATTTTTTAGTTTTGCTAAAAAATAAAAGCTTGGAAATTCCTGTCCCAGCTGTTGGTGCGCAAAAGCGCCTCGCGTCGCCTGATGTGGTGCGCATTTTTTATTTTGGGTGCGCATGCGCACCTGCGCACCAGTTATGTGCACCCCTGATAATGAGGCTTCCACCCGACAGAGATGATCTGCTTCATTTGGAGAGTGGATTTGATTTCAGTGTTGAAGGAAAAGCCAGAAAGCATGAAGCCTTCTGTTGAGTGACCTGGTCCTCAAAAATAACAACTTTATCTGAAATATAATGTCAGAGCTCAAAAACAATGCGTAGCATAAAATACATGAATCTTGCAATAGTCAACAGCAGAGGGGTGGGGGATTGTGGGGGGTGGGGGGGGTCTTTAAGCATGGAAGCTGTTGAGTGCGGTCGGTCACTGCTAGCCATGCTGAGGAACTGCAAAGGTTCAAGTGATCGGAGTTTATATTATCAAAGTGTGCTTCAGGATGCTGCAGTACCGCCCAGCACCAGCAGGAGGAGGAGGAGCAAGAGACACGTTTTATCAGTGGTGGAAAGTACAATTTTGAGGTATTTGTAATTTACCGGAGAATTTCCAATTGTCAATACTTTTACTTCTACTCCACTACATCTCAGAGGCAAATATTATAATTTTACTCCACTACAATTATTTGAAAACTTTAGTTAATAGTTACTTTGTAGATTTCGATTATTATTACAAAACATACATTAACCACTTCAGCCCTATATACATTTCGGCCATTTGAAAATAGCCGAATAGCAGATCTACAAGCTCACAAGCTTGTAGATTTGCTATTTTCAAAAGATTTGTATACATTTGAAAACTTGTGAAATGGGACATTCTGCATAACGACTACTTTTACTTTTAACTTTTTGATACCAATACTTTTGTACTTTTACTCAAGTGTATTTTGAATTCCAGACTTTTACTTGTAACGGAGTACTTCTACATTGCAGTATTGATACTTTTACTTAAGCACAACATTCGAGTACTTTTTCCACCACTGGTTATATCAAGTGTGCTTCTAGGATGCTGCAGTACCGCCTAGCGCCAGCAGGAGGAGCAAGAGACACATGGTATACAGTCAGAGCAGCAGCAGCAGTGACAGCTTGCTGGTGGATAAGAAGTTAATTAGTTCCTGAGCTGTAAGCGACCCGCCGGTAGAGTCACAACGTATCCTCACCTCTTTCTGGGCAATGCCCATCTTATCTCTCCAGTGCATGAGCACCACGTCTGCCTTCTCCTTGGCAAACTTCTCCACCTCTTTGGCTGCTTTGCCCGCCATCCGCTGCCACTCGGGCACCTTGTTGCGGCCCAGCTGGTCCTGTTGCACACAGAGAGGAAAACAAGACAAGACGTTAGAAAATACAAAACTCCGAGTAGAGAGAAAAAAACGCGCTACGAGCTTGTAGATCTGCTATCTTTGAGAAATCAAGAACATTTGTGCAAATCTTTGAATATATATATTTTTAAAGCGACCATTTGTTACTCAAATATTTGCTTCTGGGGGGTCCCCAGAACAACATATTTTGAGATGGGGATCCGCGGCCAAATATATATAATTTTGGGGGTCCTTGACATGACATGAAGTGTGAGCACCACTGACATAGCAACATAGGTTTTTTCAAATTTGGGTTGGGATTTAGAAGACATTTAGAAGTCGGCCTCAGGTCTTAATGGGTTAACTTATTACTTTAAAATCCTGTATCTCGGCTCCTGTGTAGTTTTTTTTTTACTATGTATTTTTTGGTGAAACATGCTATTTACAACTGGCTGCAATTATGGAACAGATTACCGCGATCGGATATTTTTTTTCTTTTTTCGATTCTACGAGACTCCTGTGTGTGTAATGAGGGGATCACCGTGAGGACGGTGATCATGGAAAATATTCTGTGACTAGTTGAAAAGGTAAAAAAAAACACTGGCACTGGCTGTACCCTGTTTTAACCCATTGAGACCTGCAGCCGATTCTACATGTCTCCTAAATCTTTTCTATATCAGTGGTGCTCAATCTTTTTCATGTGAAGGACCCCCAAAATGATATGTATATGGCCGCGGACCCCCATCAAAATATGTTGTTCCAGGGACCCCCCAGAAGCAAAGATTTGAGTTAAAAATGTTTGCTTTAAAAATATATATATTTCAAAGATTTGCACACATTTTCACGAATTTTCAAAAATAGCAGATCTACAAGCTCGTAGCGCGGCACTCGGTGCCGCGCTATGAGCTTGTATATCTGCTATTTTTGAATAGCCCAAAGTGTAAAATAACGCTTTTTAGCTCAAATCTAAAAATGACACAGTTCCAGGTCTTAATGGGTTAAGACCTGAGACCGATTCTAAAAATCCTAACAATTTACAGAAAAACGTATGCTGCTATATGATTGGTACTTTTTCATGTCCGAGACCCCCATGTATTTGGCCGCGGACCCCCATCTCAAAATATTTAGTTCCAGGGACCCCCAGAAGTACAGATTTGAGTAAAAGAATATATTTGCTTTAAAAAATACTGGTATACTGTAAATAAGATTTTACTGTAAATCCAGATTTTTCAAAAATAGATCTACACGCTCATAGCGTGGCATAAGCTTGTATATCTGCTATTTTTGAATAGCCAAAGTATAAAATAATGGTTAGAGTGGTTAAAATGATTGTGGTGTTGTATGAACCATTTTAGCTGGGGACCGCCCTGAAACGTGATGTATAATAATCAGTGGTGGAAAAAGTACTTAAATTCTTTACTTAAGTAAAAGTACCAATACTGCAATATAAAAATACTCAGTTACAAGTAAAAGTCCAGAATTAAAAACGTACTTGAGTAAAAGTACAAAAGTATTGGCATCAAAATGTACTTAAAGTACCAAAAGTAAAAGTACTAAATATTTGAAAATAGCCGATCTACAAGCTCACAACGCGTCGCGATGCGACGCGTTGTGAGCTTGTAGATCTGCTATTTTCAAATAGCCTAGGTTTAAAATAGGTTTAAAGTGGTTAATGTGTGTTTTATAATGTAATACTTTACATCTGAAAAGTAACTAAAGTTTTCAAGTAAATGTAGTGGAGTAGAAGTAAAAGTACTGGAAATTGGAATTACTCAAGTAAAGTACAAATACCTCAAAATGTTACTTAAGTATAGTACTTAAGTAAATGTACGTAGTTACTTTCCACCACTGATAATAATATGTAAAACGTATACATTATGACAAGGTCATTGATGTGCTTTGTTTGTCTGTGGTTACCGTGGCGATCTTCAAGTTGTCCCGGATGTGCATCCTGTCCACGTCTCTCTCTGGAACCGGGTCAGGACTGTCCAGGTAGGCCAGCAGGCCCGTCGGCTGGAAGAGCAGTGAGACAGTTAACCCTATATGCTTTAGAACCAACCTTACACTGTCCACAGTTAACCCTTTACATGTCTTTATCTCTGCCCTGCACTATAACCTAAACCAGTGGTTCTCAAACTTTTTCATGTCAAGGACCCCCAAATTGACACTTATTAGCCCGCGGACCCCCATTTCAACAGACATGCCAGGGACCCCCATAAGAGAAGTCTTTTTTACGGCTCTAGCAGTGATTCTCAACCATTTTAATTTCAAGGACCCCCAGTTTGACATGCATTAGGGCTAGAGACCCCCATTTAATGGCATTTCTATCTCTTGGACCGCAATTTATATTGTAAAATGTATGTCAATTTAACTCTGAGAGTGTACAAATGGAACCAAATGGACCCGTTAGGGTCCATTTGGTTCCATTTGTACACTCTCAGAGTTACAGACCCATAAGGGTCCACTTGGTGCCTAATCTATCATTTAGCTGGGGACCCCCTGGAACTCCCTCAAGGACCCCTGGGGGTCCCCGGACCCCACTTTGAGAACCAATGACCTAAACCTCTGATCCAGTGGTTCTCAGGGATGTTTGATACAGAGCCTCAGGTTCCGTGAAGAAGAAAAAATAAAAATCTATTTCCCACCAAAAGATAAATGTCAACGGCCCCTAGCGGCCTAACGGTAAGGCTGGCGGAAATGTCAGTGTATGTGTTGAATGCTGCTCAAAGTGGACTTTACTCGGGTATCTAGTTTGTCACCGTCAGACTAGGGATGTCACGATTCACTTACCTCACGATTCAATTCAAAATCGATTCCTAGGGTGCCGATTCGATTAAAATTGCGATTCTGCGATTAATTGATATTCAATTCGATTCTGCGATTTATTGCGATTTTCTAGGGTGCCGATTCGATTAAAATTGCGATTCTGCGATTAATTGATATTCGATTCTGCGATTTATTGCAATTTTCTACCCCAAATCACTTTGCTTTAATTATACTAGAACATTTTGTTATAATATAAACCATGAAAAGTTGAATCATACACTTCAATGCAGCCAGATCATGTCAGTCAGTCTTTCTGACATTGATTTCAGACAAATTGCCAGTGAAAAAGGTACTGATTTATAGAAAAAAAAAATGAAAAAAAAAAAAAAACATTTTTTTTTTTTTTTTTTCAAAAAATCGATTTTAATATTTTGAATCGATTTTTAAAATCGTGGCATTAAGAATCGCGATTTATTCATGAATCGATTTTTTTTTGACAGGCCTACGTCAGACCTTCCTAGCCCGTGTTATTAAAGAAAAACAGGCGACAACGGCCAAAACTCAATCGAAAATCGCAGATCGAAAATCAGCGAAAGTGACCGTTTTCAAGATGTTTTGTCCATCATCTCTGGAACAGAAGGTCCAATCTGTTCAGTTCAAAGCTTGTTGGATGCGTGACTTTGAGGACATTAAGCTCATAATGACACCTTTTTGAGTTTTCGGGCCTAAAAGTATGGTAATTGCTCAGACAGGGCCGAGCCTCCGGCCAGCCGAGCCCAGCCCAGTTTAGGGCCCAGTTAGGGCCGGGCCTTAATTTTCAGGGCCGTTGAGAACTCCAGTAAGGATCCATTTTGGAACCCTCCTCAACCAACCAAGAGGGTCCCTGGACCACCACCCTGAGAACCACTGAACTTAATAAAGCAATCATTCTGGGCATCATGTGTTTTAACCGGTGAAACGTACTACCCTAAACATCACTGTTTTAATTAGACCGTTCTAACGCTGTTCTAACACTGTACACACACACACACACACACACACACACACACACACACACACACACACACACACACACACACACACACACACACACACACACACACACACACACACACACACACAGCTAGACAGTATAATAAAAGACATTGTACAGTAACAGGCTACAGAGAAACAACAAGGAAGAGTAATGGGTGAGGAGAGGGCTTTAACACGCTCTCAGTTCTGCCCCTAAGCAGTGGTGTAAAGTAACTATGTACATTAACTCAAGTACTGTACTTAAGTACAATTGAGAGGTATTTTTACTTTACTGGAGTATTTACAATTTTCCATACTTTTACTTCTACTCCACTACATCTCAAGAGGCAAATATTGTACTTTTACTCCACTACAATTATTTGAAAACTTTAGTTACTAGTTACTTTGTAGATTTTGATTATTATTACAAAACATACATTAACCACTTCAGCCCTATACACATTTCGCCCATTTGAAAATAGCAGATCTACAAGCTCACGATGCGACGCATTGTGAGCTTGTAGATGTGCTATTTTCAAAAGATTTTAATACATTTTGTACATTAATTTGTTACCTTGTGAAATGGGACATTCTGCATAATGAGTACTTTCTACTTTTGGTACTTTAAGTACATTTTGATACCAATACCTTAGTACTTTCACTCAAACGAAATGTTGAATTCCGGACTTTCACTTGTAACAGAGTATTTATACATTGCAGTATTGATACCTTTACTTTAGTAAAAAATGCCCCTAAGGAACATCATTACACTAACAGCTTGTGCTACAGTAACAGTATGAGTGTAAAAACGGGGTCTGGTTGTGAATCTCACCAGGATTCTCTTCAGCAGGTTCATGGCGGTGGGGTTCTCTGCCGTCCACAGGCCCACCAGGTGACGACTCAGTTGTCTGTTAGAGGGAGAGACAACACACATGGTCAGTTTGAGACACTTTGCAGTCATCTGCGTGTTATAATGGGTCCCACTTCAGTTCTAGGCAAAACCCGCTGTGATTGGCCAGTAGTCGCTGTGATTGACAGCTCTCGTTTTTGCAACTATGCCTAGACCTAACCGTAACCCATTGAGACCTGAAGCCGATTCTACATGTCTCCTAAATCTCAACAGTTTTCTGAAAAACCTATGTTTCTATATCAGTGCTGCTCAATCTTTTTCATGTCAAGGACCCCCAAAATGTATATGTATTTGGCCGCGGACCCCCTTCAAAATATTTTGTTCCAGGGACCCCCCAGAAGCAAAGATTTGAGTTAAAAATGTTCGCTTTAAAAATATATATATTCATAGATTTGCACACATTTTCACGATAAAATAGCAGATCTACAAGCTCGTAGCGCGGCACTCGGTGCCGCGCTACGAGCTTGTAGATCTGCTATTTTTTAATAGCCCAAAGTGTAAAATAATGCTTTTTAGCTCAAATCTAAAAATGACACAGTTCCAGGTCTTAATGGGTTAACCTCAGTAAGACTATGCCTGCCAGGGAGCCAATCAGACGGGTAAGGCGGGTCTACCTATAACATTGGTGGGATTCATAATCACGCGTCATCGGCTGGAGTTACAGTACAGTGGTGGCGTTTCCAGGAATTACATTTTGGGGAGGGGAAATGAGTGACTCCCTCCCCCCTCCTTCGGGTCCACGGCCCCCCGCGGACCCCCAAAAAATGTGCGTCCCTATGGGTGAGGGTCGCTCAACTGAGTGGATACAGTGGTGATTGGCTGCCTGTGAGAGTGTGCGTGAGAGAGTGTGTGTGTGTGTGTGTGTGTGTGTGTGTGTGTGTGTGTGTGTGTGTGTGTGTGTGTGTGTGTGTGTGTGTGTGTGTGTGTGTGTGTGTGTGTGTGTGTGTGTAGAGATAGAGACCTGTTGGTGAGCATCCTCTGGTCTGCACTGATGGTGAACATGGAAGTGTGTAGATGTCTTGGAAGAGCTCCTTCACTTAAAGCCAGTTCCTGCATCTTAGTGGCTATCTCCTTATCTCCTTCCTGAAGAACACACACACACACACACACACACACACACACACACACACACACACACACACACACACACACACACACACACACACACACACACACACACACACACACACACACACACACACACACACACACACACACACACACACACACACACACACACACACACACCAAAAAGTAGAAAGTACTGTTTACGCAGAATGTCCCGTTTCATACGTTTTCAAATGTATAAAACTAGAGTCTCGAGGGGCTTTGCACCCCGAGACCCCAGCCGCTGCGCGGGGCGCTAGGGCTGTGAGGGCGCGCTTATTTTGGGGTGTTTGGGTCTCGCTGGGCGGTGGTCAGCGATGACGCTAAGGAACAACATGGCCGACCGTAATGTTGTGAGTTTGTGTTGGCCGCAATTAATTATGCTTCGAGGGGGCAGATGTGTGCTGAGCAGTGAGAAGTAGCCTACAGGCTGCGCGAAGTGATTGTGCGCGTTGTGGCTTGTGTTGTTAGTAACATTGATATGTTGTTTTTGTGTTTAGTCTAGAGTTCTCAAATTCTACCCGAACCCGACCCGGCCCGACCCGACCCGACGTTTTCGGGCCGAGCCGGGCCTCAAAAGTATGCTAATTGGTCGGGCCGAGCCGAGCCTCGGGCTCCATGAAAAAAAAATCCAAAATATATATTTTTTTAATGATTTTTTAAAAATGATTTTATTTTTATTTTTAGTTTTTATAATATATTTTTCAATTCTGTTCTGTCTGAATGTGTATTTATATATTATGAAGATGGCGCTGACACCGCTGATTTACTGGCTTTAACTTGCACTGTGTTGCTCACGCTCATGGCTCAGTGAGAGAGAGTAAAAAAAAGCAATTCTGGGCGAGCGTTCCGGTGGTTAACAGAACACTCGCCCCAAAACACACTCGCCCCCATTCATTTCGCGGACAGAGGCCGCCGGATTAGACCCGGGGCGAGTGTGTTTTGGGACGGGCGTTCTTGTAATCCATTGCCGCATATGTAGCCATGGTTCACATTCATGTTTCAGGGCTAAATTTAAGCATTATGCATCCATATCGCCGTTCCGTTATGAAAAGTCAAAGGCAGCTGTGAAAATCCCATATTAAATAACCTGCCACAGACCCATGGCCAGGTTCAAGAATAAAACATAATCTACTAATGTCAGATTAACATACAGGGCGTCACGACCATTCATTCATTGTGAGTACGACGGGACACCATCACTCTCACAGATCCGTGATTTACCCCCACTGTTTGTCTCAGCTGAGTTATTTTTTTTTTCTCCCCCCGTTCCATACAAACTGCTGCTTTCGCGTGAAGTTAAGTAGTTTCAACTTTCAACTAGGCTTCCTGGGTTCTTCTACTTCCAGTAGTATGATTTCAAAATAAAACGTGTGTTGAATTGTAACATTACAAGGATAGATTTTAAAAAAAACTCTTATTCTGAAATGCACATCGTTTTGAAAGGAAACCAGATTTCTTTTCTGGAGGCCACTTGACAGTTTTCTGCTCACGGAACACAGCTCCACTTGACTAACGTGCTTCGTCAAGGCGATACGTTCTCAAACTAACTCCATGCTTAACTTGAGTAAAAAAGTAAATAACACGGACGTGGGGGTCATGGGACATTATGGAATATAAAGACTTTGGGGCAAAAGTTCATATTTACCACCATGCTCTCTGAAACCAAGACAATGTGGGGCTATGGAACAAAAGTTTAGATCAGTATTATAATATTTTTCACCCAACGCGTTAACAACAGTCTCGAGTCGGTCGGGGGGGGGGGGGGGGAGACGGAGACTCGGCCGAGAGAGGCAGAGAAATGCAGACGATGCATCGCATCGCACAGAGGTGCGTGAGCAAGACAAGGATTTAACTTCATTTAAATCAGCACAGTGTAAGTGAATGTCAGTCAGCGCCATTAGCGCCATCTTCATAATAGATAAATACACATTCAGAACAGAATAATAATATTACAAATATTAAAAATATATTTTTAAAAAAAAATCAAAAATCTTTTTTTTTGGTTTTTTTTCCTCTCGGGTTTTTTCGGGTTTCGGGCCTAACATGATGGAAATAGTCGGGTTCGGGCCGAGCCTCGGGCCGGCCCAGTCGGGCCCAGTTAGGGCCGGGCCTTCATTTTCAGGCCCGTTGAGAACTCTAGTTTAGTCCGACACAGTGACACGGGGATTTTTGGGGTTTTGGGTTTTGCAATGTATTATAGGATGTATGTATAAGCTCACATTGCGTCGCATCTCGACGCATTGTCGATAGATCCGCTATCTTAGATCTGCAATAGATCTGCTATTTTCAAATGGCCGAAATGTATATAGGGCTGAAGTGGTTAGTGTATGTTTTGTAATAATAATCAAAATCTAGTGACTAAGTTTTAAAATAATTGTAGTGGAGTAAAAGTGCAATATTGGTCTCTAAGATGTAGTGGAGTAGAAGTAAAAGTACTAAAAATTGGACATACTCCATTATAGTAGTAAAATACCTAAACATTTTACTTAAGTACTGTACTTGAGTAAATGTACTTAGTTACTTTCCACCTCTGTGTGCCAGCCACTTACCTCAATGATGGCCTTCATGACTAGACCTGCTCCTTTCACTATGGCCATGGAGGGATGCTGAGAGAGAGAAAGAACCATAAATACTCATATATCAACGATCAGCTCAAATCAACTCTCAAATTTCTAAAGGTCACCATTATTTTATACTTTGGGATATTCCAAAATAGCAGATCTACAAGCTTGTAGTGCCGCGCTACGAGCTTGTAGATCTGCTATTTTTGAATACATATGTTTTTTAAAGCAAATGTTTTTTTACTCAAATCTTTGCTTCAGGAGATTCTACAAATGTCTTCTAAATCCTAACTGTTAGAGTAACCTTGATTTTCCCTTAGATAGATAAGACAAAATTACATTTACAATGTGGCCTTTATCTACAGAGCTGTTTACAATTGTCTTCTACCGACACATTACACAAGTGCTTGTTATTGTATAGTTAATTAAACTCAGAGGAGTCCATTAGGTTACAGCGGACTTTTGGGATGAAGAAAAAAGAAAAAACCTCCGACATCTACACTTCATGGAGTACATTTTTTAAACTGAATTAACCGAAATAAAGTAACAAAAAAAAAAAGAAAGTAACAAACCCGGGGGGAAAAACTGAACTTTTTCATGTAAAGGACCACCCAAAATGATATGTTTTTGGCCGCCGACCCCCATCAAAACGTTTTGTTCCAGGGACCCCCCGCAGAAGCAAAGATTTGAGGTACAAATGTTCGCTTATAAAAAATATATATTCAAAGATTTGCAAAAATTGTCAAGATCTTTCAAAAATAGCAGATCTATAAGCTATGAGCTTGTATATCTGCTATTTTTGAATAGCCAAAGCAATCTAAAAAAGTGACACAGATGTGTTCCTGGACTGAATGTGTTCAGACTGACCTGGAACAGTTTGAACAGGGTGCGTCCGTTGGACGCCACCATCTCCAGCAGCATGTCAAACTGCTGACCCTCCGTGGTCTCACTGTACGGTGCACAGAGGGCAAAGGTCAGGAAGTCCAACAAGGAGCTGATGACCAGGGCGCCCGTTCCATGGTCCTGGACACGAGAGAGAGAGAGAGACAGAGAGACGGACCAATCAGAGACTGCTACTGCTCTCGCTACACACAAGTATTGCTACTAGGGATGTTCAATATTGACTTTTTTAACGATATACAGATATTGTATATAACAACATCACATATCTAATACAATAAAATAGCTATAATATCAATATAATGTCTAATAAATCTAATATAATACAGTGATGTTTGTTAGGTTTTCAATGAAGTGAGTCCCGGGACTCACTGGTGGTCATTTGAATGAGTCCCACTAATCTTAGATTAGATGTTGGCCTATTTGACAGAGCAGAAGCATAATTGCTTTGATCATGCCTGTAACATTAACGAGCGTCAGCTGGACACAGACACACACACCTGCCCTCTGCAGTGCTCTAATTTGAAAGTGACTGGAGTCTGCCTCATTTCTCTCCAAAAGCCATTGAATATGATGGAATATGATTAAGGATTACTGTGATTATGGTAAACTCACATTTCATATCACACACAACATATATTTATGCTAATATCGGCATTAACATAAATATCGGCCGCCTAATTGCTACACACACCTATACTCTGTGAGATGTTACTGTATGTGTAGAGTTCTAAATGAAATGCTACTGGCATTAGGCATTTAGCAGATGCTTTTATCCAGAGCGACTAACGAGTGGAAGATCGGAATAAGCAGATTAATCATGAACTGTAGTCAATAAACGCAAAAATATATACTTTTTTGAAGATCGGATAAAGCTCCTAATCATTTTCTTCTCCGTTTCACTACTTCCCTCCTCGTTGCATGGTTAGGGTCCAGCTGTGTACAGGCCATAAATATTTGAAATGAATCAAAACCCAGAGCTCTCTCTCTCTCTCTCGGTCAGTTTGGGGGAACAAACTCCAGTACAGAGCCTCAGATCTTCACACTGAGGGATACCAACCACATTGCTGATGAATTTTTCAAGGAGGTTCTCCAGGAACTTCTTGGAGGAGAGCAGAGAGGCCTTGTTGAGCTGCTCCTGCCTCAGGTCATAGTCATCATGCATCGGCTGGAGAGGGAACAGAGCCAAACAAAGGCATCATCGTGGTGGAAACGCGATCAGAGGGAAGTTGATGGTGATATGGGAAACCATAACACATAAAAAAACAACACTGTCAAAATAACAGACGCAATGTAAAAAACAATATATATATAAAAAAAATAAAGTTTAAAAAAAGTAGCAGGCACCAAACAAAGCAACACTGTTCAGGAGAGATAAACAAACAAACATGTAGATCGGCTTTTCTTTACAATATTTGCCAATTTGGCCAATGTTTGACCAGTTTTTATTGTATAGTTTGTTGATTACTTTTGATGCAGTAACAGTCTTATTTTTTAGGTATTAAAAAAGGCCTTAAAAGACCCACAGGTTGAGAACCACTGGTTTAGGACAGTGGTTCTAAAAAATGTTCATGTCAAGGACCGCCAAAATGATATGTATTTGGCTACGGACCCCCATCTCTAAAACTTTTTCAGGGACCCACCAGAAGCAAAGATTTGAGTTAAAAATGTTCACTTAAAAATATATATAAATTATATTCAAAGATTTGCAAAAATGCTTTTTTTAAAAATAGCAGATTTACAAGCTCATAGCGCGGTGCCGCGCTATGAGCTTGTAGATCTGCTATTTTTGAATAGCCAAAGTATAACATTTGGATAAAGGGGTTAAAATGATTTTTTGACGCTTTATTAACACATTTGCTGGGGACCACCTGGTACCCCCCTCCCCAAGGACCCCTGGGGGTCCCCCGACACCACAGGTCGAGAAGCACGGGTTTTAGGAGACACTTACACACATAAGGGCACAGAGCATGTCTACGGCCGCATGCGTCACTCCGTTATGGTTCCTTTTTAAAGCTTTGACCGTCTTCACACCCAGCTTCTCCCTGAACCTGGAAAACACCACAAGCACACACACACACACACACATACACACAGGCTCCGTTGACCAACAATGACACACTTATAATGTTAAAAGGAGGACCCCTGGCTAATAAGCCAAATATGCCTTAATACATTATAATTGTCCTCTATAACTAAGATTAAAAAATGAACACCTTCAATAGTTTATTTATTTTAGAAATAGTTCATCTTTCACTCAAGAAGAGGGACAACGCCCGTCGCATGTTGATGACGTCATTTGTCCATGTGTGGTCTAGCCCTATGGAATTTATGGAATAAATGTGCAAAAAAAAACATTTAAAATATTGATTTGATGCTCATATTAACCTTAGGAAGCATTAAGTTGTTTTTTATTTGCACATGCATTTTATACATTCCATAGGGCTAGACCACACATGGACAAATGACATCATCAACTTGCGACGGGCATTGATATTGAGTGAAAGATGAACTATTTCTAAAATAAATACAACATTTAAGGTGTGCATTTGAGTTATAGGGTTAGGGTGATAGAGGACAATTATAATGTATTAAGGCGTATAAGGCTTATTAGCCAGGGGTCCTTTAAAAAAATAAATCATATAATAACGATAACGAAAATGCTACGAGGCCACAAAACAGTTCAAGGCATTGACTGGCCTCATATTTGTATATAATTACACAAAGTATACAAATATAATTCAGAGCATTTCCACATAATTAGCCCACTTTCACAGCACAAAACATTTTAACCACCAAAGGGCTGTCACGATTAGGACATTTCAATTGCCGATTAATTGTCACTCAAATAATTGCGATTAACAATTTTATATTGTGTTTCTGACGTTGAACGTTATTGTAACATTACGAATAGAAATAGCATTTCTGTTTTAGGCTTTTAGGCTTCGTAAACCAAAGTTGTACAGGACACATGCGACAAACAACACATATTTAATGACTTCATACTAAATAAACATTAATAGTGGAAATAGCGCTGCGATGTGTTTTGAGCTTGTAGATCTGCCATTTTCACAATTTTTGATTTTGTTCTTTAAATATACGACATTTTTTAACATGAAAATGATTATGACGATTATGCAAAAAAGAATTGCGATTATGTCACAATTGTGACAGGCCTACCACCAAATGTGTTTTATTACATTTTTTTCATAACTTGTCCATTCTTGTGAAAACGGGTTCAGTAATGAAGCCACTTCCGGTTCATTCTTAAAGGGATAGTTCACCCCCCAAAAAACAGTTTTTTCTATTGATTAGTCAACCCATGGACACTTGACATCTATATATTTTTTAGTTTTTGTCTCATTCCTAAGACAATAATTTGATGACCAGCGGACTGGTATAGGCAGCGGTTCCGGTAGGAGACGCGAAGGAGACTCTTTGTGTCTCCTACTGGAACCGCTGCCGTTCATCAAATTATTGTCTTAGGAATGAGACACAAACTATAAAATATCCATGAATTCAAGACTCCATGGGGCGACTAATCAATAGGGAAAAGTCATTTTGGGGGTGAACTATCCCTTTAACCACACAGGTACCAGAAGAGGAATATGAATATGATAAATACACGACACGTCCTCTCATACATGTCAGTGACCCAAACAACACAGTGTCTGGGATATATGAGAGACATGTTCCGAGCAGGAAGGGGACCCGAGGGGAGAGAGAGGGGCTGCAAACATTGATTTATGTTATTTATCACTATTGATCAGTGGTGGAAAAAGTACTCAAATTCTTTACTTAAGTAAAAGTATCAATACTGCAACATAAAAATACTCGGTTACAAGTAAAAGTCCAGAATTCAAAATTTACTTGAGTAAAAGTACAAAAGTATTGGCATCAAAATGTACTTAAAGTACCAAAAGTAAAAAGTACTAAATATTTGAAAATAGCCGATCTACAAGCTCACAACGCGTCGCGATGCGACGCGTTGTGAGCTTGTAGATCTGCTATTTTAAAATAGCCTATGTATAAAATAGGTTTAAAGTGGTTAATGTATGTTTTATAATGTAATCATTTACAACTGAAAAGTAACTAGTAACTAAAGTTTTCAAGTAAATGTAGTGGAGTAAAAGCACAATATTTGCCTCTGAGATGTAGTGGAGTAGAAGTAAAAGTACTGGAAATTGGAAATACTCAAGTAAAGTACAAATACCTCAAAATGTTACTTAAGTATAGTACTTAAGTAAATGTACTTAGTTACTTTCCACCACTGCTATTGATGTTATTCATCAAATCGAGAAGCAACGCTTTGTTTGACAATTTGTTAAAAGAAAAATATATAATAAAAAAACACAATAAATTGCTTAGTTTAATTGACTAATGGAGGAGGACAACTCTATAGCGAGCAGAGAGACCAGCATGATGCCTCTTCTGATCTGTCTGTCTGACAGCCTGTCTGTCTGACAGCCTCACATCAAAGAATGAACATGGATGAAAGGGGAGGGCAGTGGCCAGACAGACAGACAGACAGACAGACAGACAGACAGACAGACAGACAGACAGACAGACAGACAGACAGATCAGCCAGGCGCGTGGAGGTGGGGGAAGAGGGTTGTGGAATGTTCAAACCAAAGAGACACACACACACACACACACACACACACACACACACACACACAGTGCAGAGGGAGGACTGAGATGCATGGATTCATATTTACGTTCCATCTGTGAATCCAGGCCCGTGACCAGACCTTGGAATGACAGAGTGAGAGCGTTAACCAAGAAGCTCAACAGGAAGAAAAAACAGAACAAAAAGAAAAAACATAGACGTTACGGAAACACAACCAGGAAGTGAATGGGATTATAATAATAATAATAATAATAATAGTAATAGTACAAAACAGTAAGATATAATAACTATAATAACGAACACTAACAAAGCTGATTCAGACAATATAGGACATCACCAAACCCAGTACTGTTTAGTTTTTTAATAAAAATGTCAACTTTAATAAAAACAGTAAAATCAGCAGGAAGTTGACATTTTTATTTAAAAAAAAAACCCAGTACTGTCATGTTCTATATTGTCCGAATCAACTTTGTTTGCGTTCGTTTAAGTGCTAAAAGAGCCCCTTAAAATAATCTATATAAAATATTTTCAGGAACCTCTATGGGGAAAAAAACTTTGGGTTTTCTATCCGTGGCACCACAAAATGGCCGCCACTCCTACGCCCTAATGCTATCACACATAGAGTACAGAAGTCCTGACGTCACTCGTTCATCCCCTGGTTCGTAAAGTCATTTCTCTATGGAGAATAACATTGGGTCATCATAGAATCGTCTCATATAAGAATTGTGGTCCAAAAATAAACAAACTGTCTCGGCGATATTGTCAGGGAGGTGGCTCTGTATCGTTTATATTATCTATATATCTATATATCTAGATATATATTATCAGGGAGGAGGTTCTGTATCGTTTATGATAGTCAATCACTTATATTTGATACAGTCTGTTTCTGGTGAAAATTTAACTAATTTGGTGGAATTAACATTATCGTTTTCTCACCGTCAGTTGATGCTTCATATCCAAGAGTCAAACCGCCGGGATCATTTGTTTATTTTTGGAACACAGTTCTTATTTGACGCGATATTAAAGACGTCTATGGGATTCAGAACGGGGGTGGAAAACCGCGAACCAGGTAGACAAACCTAGCCTGGTAAACCCTCCCTCCGGAAATCTCATTTCCATTTGATTTCAGAAAGGAGTCTGGTCTGAAACGCCTTTCTCCAATAATCGCTCTGCTCGCCAAGCCGACGAGCCTATCAGCGTCGTCGCTCATTGTTCTGTGATTGACAGCGACAGTTGGCCAATCAGGTGGCGAGTTCGAGTGAGCCCGAATGAACCCGAGTGCAGCCTGAGAGCCGCCGACAAAAGACGAACGGCAGCCATTGTTGTTTGTGCGAGTGCCTTCACTTCTTACTTTCAGTTTTATAACGCTTTCAAACTTCTTTTTTGAGGCACGGAATTTACTTATAAGATATCGTTTGGATAGAATTTAGTTGTTTAACTTCATATATGTGGTCAATTAATCATGACAGAGCCTATTTAAAAATATAAATTTAGAGAACCGGCAGGGGCGGGGAGTGACACGCATGTATCCCAATAAGGCAACCTATTTTCGGCATGGCCGTCCCAAAAGTCCCGTTGCGTCACATAGTCTGGAGCTCGTCAAAATGAACTGCTCATTGGCTGAAGGGGGAAAACGATCATTGGTTGAAGGGTTTGTCAGTCAACGGTATTACTCCCGCCCAACTCCAGCCCACAGCGATTATTACAGAAAGGCGTTTCAGACCAGACTCCTTTCTGAAATCAAATGGAAATGAGATTTCCGGAGGGAGGGTTTACCAGGCTAAGACAAACCTAGGATGTGTAAATTACGTCAGACTTCGGTGCTCTATTGAATTTCATGCTGTACTGAAAAACAAAACAAACGTTCCATGTGTGTGTGTGAGCGGTTTGGACACTCACTTGGGGAGCTGTGTGAAGGCCTGGAAGCCGGCCTTGGAGGCCACCAGGCGGCGGATGGCCTGGAACTGGCTCTCCAGCTCGGCGTTGGGCCCCGCCTGCTCGGCCTCCTGCGAGAGCAGCGCCAGGATGGCGTTGTTGATCAGCTTCTCCTTGTTCTCCGAGAACAGACCCTGAGAGGAGAGAAGGAGAGGTCTCTGACATCTAATCACAGACGTGTGTATACACAGTAGATCAAGCGGTTCTCAAGCCTACCTAGAGAGGAGAGCAGTGTTGATTTTGACAGCATATTTTGATTTGGTTTTAGTCATATAGTCTTTTGAACAAAATTCAGTTTAGTTTGTGTCATATTCTAATCACCTGAAATGTTTAACTTTTAGTCTAGTTTTTGTCGACTAAATCTACAGTTGATTTAATCTACAATTGTTTTATTTTTACTTTTAAATCAACTTTTGAAATGATTTTCACTTAGCTGCATGCCAAAAATAGCCGATCTACAAGCTCACAACGCGTCGCGCTGCGACGCGTTGTGAGCTTGTAGATCAGCTATTTTCGGTCTGTGGCACCCGCCCCGCACCCACGATGACTTGTGTTTTAGTTCCACTGGATCTCTTCTCCACTAGATCCCTCACTAACATTTTAGTCTAGTTTTTATGTGTTGATGAAATTGTCAATATATTTAGTAGTTTAAGTCAGCATATAGCTACGTTTTTATTTAGTGTTGAATCGTCAGTGAAAAAAGGTCGTCGACAGACATTTTTCGCCATAGTTTCAGTCGACAAAATCAACACTGGAGGAGAGAGGGAGGGAGGAGAGGTCTCTGACATCTAATCACAGACGTATAGATCGGCGGTTCTCTACCCTAGCTCTGAGAGGAGAGAGAGAGAGAGGGAGGAGAGGTCTCTGACATCTACTCACAGACCTATAATCTACAATTCATAATGATGTAACATTTTGCAGATCGCAAAGCGCAAGAGCACTATCAATGAAGTGCTACAAAGTACTGTAACTTCAACAGGTCAGGTACCTGAACATCAAACCTAGCATCTGCCTACACAAACAAACTGTACATTACATTACAGTCATTTAGCAGACGCTTTCATCTAAAGCGACTTACAATAAGTGCATTCAACATAGGTGGGGAACGAAACTACTAATCACCAGAAGCATTAAGTGCATTCTCTTCTAAATAAGTGTAACGAATAAACAAGATCCAATGAAACAATAAAACAAAAGTTTGTACAACTAGTTAACAACAAGTAGGCAAGGCGAAGAGGAAGGGTAGTGTTTCCTGAAGAGCAGTGGCGTGCACAGACATTTTGAGGGGCAGGCGCTCAAGTAAATTATACTTTTTTTTGTTTACTTGGTCTGCTCTTTTTTCCCTCTAAACCTATACCTCTTTGCCAAGAATAGCCGATCTACAAGCCCACAACGCCTCGCAGCGCGAGGCGTTGTGGGCTTGTAGATCTGCTATTTTTGGCTAAAGTTCTCCTCAGAAAAGGGATGCTAGATTTCGAGTGGTTATGGTAAAAAGAAAAATCATATCACACAAAGATTTGGCGGACCCCCTGTAGTAACTCTGAGGACTCCCTAGGGGTCCCGGACCCCCTGTTGAAGACCCCTGCTGTAAACTGAAAAACCCCCAAAAAGAAACGTTTTTTTTTCTTTTTTTCAAGAGGGCACTTCTGGTCAAGAGGGCAAAGGGCAGGTGCTCTAGCACCACCTAGAGTCTATCTGTGCACGTCCCTGCAAGTAGGCAAGGCGAAGAGGAAGGGTAGTGTTTCCTGAAGAGGTGGGTTTTCAGCCTGCGGCAAAAATGTACATATCAAGTACATATATCTATCTAAATAGAGCAAGGAGAGGGGCTTGATTTATGGCATGGCAATAAGGTCTAGGACTAGTGGACAGAGAGAGCATCACATCATCAGAACTCAGAAGGCACTGCAACATCTAATAATATGACCTACCATAGGCGATTTTTGCCTCTGTCAGCAGGGGGGGGCAAAGAAAATATATGAACATATATGTTTATATATATATCCCACATATATGTTTATCATATATATATATGTGACATATACGAAATTGGACCTGAATATGGCATGTATGCAGCATATATTCTGCATATACTTGCCAGATATTGGCAAAAAATATATATAATTGTTATAATTGTAAAACAAAAACAAAAAAAACGGCCGGGCACTGCCTTATAGAACCGCCTATGTGACCTACTGTACTGTACCACTACAGAAGCCAGCTTTAAACACCACTCATACCTCCAACACCGAAGCTCTGCATATTATACTCAATCATATGTCATTCTGCGCTAAGGACACCAACCACATCTCTTAACCCATTGAGACCTGAAGCCGATTCTACACGTCTCCTAAATCTCAACAGTTTTCTGAAAAACCTCTGTTTCTATATCAGTGGTGCTCAATCTTTTTCATGTCAAGGACCCCCAAAATGATATGTATTTGGCCGCGGACCCCCATCAAAATATTTTGTTCCAGGGACCCCCCAGAAGCAAAGATTTGAGTTAAAAATGTTCGCTTTAAAAATATATATATTCAAAGATTTGCACACATTTTCTCGATTTTTCAAAAATAGCAGATCTACAAGCTCATAGCGCGGCACTCGGTGCCGCGCTATGAGCTTGTATATCTGCTATTTTTGAATAGCCCAAAGTGTAAAATAATGCCATTTAGCTCAAGTCTAAAAATGACACAGTTCCAGGTCTTAATGGGTTAAGGTGACTCTCCACCAAACAGACTACAACAGACTGCAGTCTGTTGTAGTCTGAAGTAAGTGGCCTGCCGGTGTTGCCAGGTCTGCTTATCATAATGGACTTTGGGCTTGTTTTCCTGTCAAAAAGTCGCTTGTAAATATTCATAGTTGTGGGTTGCTTTTGCTTGGGCTCGTTACTGAAGTGTAGTTGCTTATTTGGGCTTGCTTTAACCCTTTAAGACCGAGGGACGCATATGTGTAACCACTTTATCCATATTTTATACTTTTGGCTATTCAAAAATAGCAGATCTACAAGCTCATAGCGCGGCACCGAGTGCCGCGCTACGAGCTTGTAGATCTGCATTTTATTAAAATTGTGTTTTTTTTTTTGTGCAAATCTTTGAATATATATCTATAAAGCAATTGTTTTTTACTCAAATCTTTGCTTCTGGGGGTCCCTGGAACCATTTTTTTTTTAGATGGGGGTCCGCAGCCAAATACATATCGTTGTGGGGCTCCTTGACGCTGACACTAATATTAATGCAACATAAGTGTTTCAGAAAACTGTTTTAAACTGATTTAGAAGACATTTGTAGAATCCCCCAGAAGCAATAACATTTGAGTTAGAAATGCTCGCTTTAAATATATGTATATTCAAAGATTTGCAAAAAAATGTTCACGATTTTTCAAAAATAGCAGATCTACAAGCTCATAGCGCGGCACTCGGTGCCGCGCTATGAGCTTGTAGCTCTGCTATTTTTGAATGGCCCAACGAAATCTAAAAATGACACACAGATGCGTTCCAGGTCTTAAAGAGTTAAAGCTGATGTAATAGGGGCTCAAGAGGTAAAACCGGTTGCTTCTTTTGGGCTCGTTTTCATAGACCTGGTCGCTTGTTTCACTCAAACAAGTCTATGAAGATATCTATGAAAATGTTTTAATCTGCAACACAATGTTACACAATACGTAGTGGAGGGGGTCCCTGCTTCATCTCTCTCTCTCAGCTAAGGGGTCCTTGAGGGACATATGAAATGGCACACGGGGGCCCGGCGGGTCACGCTTACATCTTGCGTGACGGCGTGCAGCACGCCGCTGTAGGAGATGTTGGCGTTGAACCTGAACACGGCGTCTGCAAAGTTCCCATCTGAGAGGAAAGAGAAGAAGAAGAGCATGTCAAATGCAACAAAACAAAAGAAAAATCATATGTACGTACAAATGAATGTTTATGTATATGGTTTATGACCACAGCTGTGAATGGACAACGGCATGTGTATACTGACACTGGCATTAGTCCTTAACCCATTGAGACCTGAAGCCGATTCTACATGTCTCCTAAATCTCAACAGTATTCTTAAAAACATATATTTCTATATCAGTGGTATCTTCTTCGTGCTATATCTTTTTCATGTCAAGGACCCCCAGAATTATATGCATTTGACAGCGGACCCCCATCAAAATATTTTGTTCCAGGGACCCCCCAGAAGCAAAGATTTGAGTTAAAAATGTTCGCTTTAAAAATATATATATTCAAAGATTTGCGCACATTTTCACGATTTTTCAAAAATAGCAGATATACAAGCTCGTAGCGCGGCACTCGGTGCCGCGCTACGCGCTTGTATATCTGCTATTTTTGAATAGCCCAAAGTGTAAAATAATGCTTTTTAGCTCAAATCTAAAAATGACACAGTTCCAGGTCTTAATGGGTTAAATAAACTGAATACATTATATTCCACAACATTAAATCTGCTTTGACTCACTTGGAGGAGCCGCCAGGAACTTGAGGTGCAGACTCTCCACCTCCTCGTCTACGGGCATGCTCAGTAAGCCCCATCTCTGCCCGCGCTGCGTGGGCGCCATCTTCACACACACGTCCCTGTTGCCCGAAGCGCGCACGCCATCCAGCAGACTGGCCAACAGGGAGTCCCTGCGCGCACACACACACACACACACACACACACGACGACTGAGCACTGAGCACATGAAGACGAACGTAGATTAAAGGCATTGTAGGGAACATTAAGCCTGAATTTAAAACATATTTATATATATATTTTTTGCATTTTTCCCCTCTATCAGCCACTATATAATGATGCTGGGGTGTTTTCCTGCATTGAAACACAGTACTCTTTCTGAAAACCGTATTTTCCCTGCATTGTTTATGTTTGTGCAGTTCGTTTCCCGGCCACCAGGGGGTGATGCCTCCATAGACTTCCTTACGTCCCGGACAAACATAACAACAACAACAACAATAGGGAAAATAGGGTTTTCAGAAAGAGGCCTGTGTTTCAATGCAGGAAAACACCCCAGCATCATTATATAGTGGCTGATAGAGGGGAAAAAATGCAAAATATATATATATAAATATTTTTTAAATGTAGGCTTAATGTTCCCTACAATGCCTTTAACCCTTTGTGCATTATGTGCATTTTTAGGTGGTACGATGGACCATTGAGTGATTTCCGACAAGCACTTCCAAACTCCAACACATAGAAAAATAATGACCTGCAGATTTCTTTTAGAAAAGCAGATACAGCAGACACACTAATGAGACGTGCAACTCATGAATAATTGCCATTTATCTGGCTAACTGGCTTGAATCCCCCATACAACATATTTAGCCTTCATCTTAAAATGTTAATTGAGAACATTTCTTCAGTCTTACTGCAGTGCAGCCGTTTACTCTCCATCATCAAAGTTGCTGATCTAACCCAATGTTTACTCAGGTCTGGAGTACACTACAACACAATGAGAATATTTTACTAATACGTTACATGTGTGTCTGTGTACACTGTACCTTTCTGTGTGTGTGAGTGTGTGTGTGTGTGTGTGTGTGTGTGTGTGTGTGTGTGTGTGTGTGTGTGTGTGTGTGTGTGTGTGTGTGTGTGTATTACTATACTTGCGAGGACCAAGTATAGTAGAATTTGAAGAAATATACATTGTGAGGACCGTTTTCTTGGTCCTCACAAGACAAATGGTGGTTTTAAAGTAAAAAAAAAAACATTTTTAGAGATACGTTTACAATTAGAAAAACATTTAGGTTAGGATTAGACATTTAGAGGTCAGGTTTAGGGATTGGAATTAGAGTTAAACATGATTTATACTTAGTTGCGCGCCAGTGTCATGCACCGAAAAATAGCCGATCTATAAGCCCACAACGCGTCGCAGCGCGACGCGTTGTGGGCTTATAGATCTGCTGTTTTTCGGCTTTAGGCTTACGGTTAAAAATGGCAAAATATATATATTTTTTTAAATGGCATTCATAAAATGGCTGTCCTAAAGTATTGATGTCCTCACAAGTATAGTAATACAAACCTGTGTGTGTGTGTGTGTGTGTGTGTGTGTGTGTGTGAGTGTGTGAGTGTGTGTGTGTGCGTGTGCGTGTGTGTGTGTGTGTGTGTAACACTGTACCTTTCTGTGGAGGAGAACTTCCTGATCTGTCCTCTAATGAACTCTACGGTGAACACCTGGGGGTTATCTACATCACAGATGAGAGCAAACACCTGCAACCAGAGAGAGAGAGACCATGAACAAAAGAACCAGAGGGGGGGGGGGAGAGACTGTTTACCCCATAGACTGTATAAATGAGATGGACAAACCCCCTCGCTGCTTTCTACAGACCGAAAATGAAGCCTTTGCTGCAAGACTGTAGGTCCGCCATCTTTCAATACGCGTCAGAATGAGTTCAGACCATTATTGGTTGGGTAACTTGTCAATCAAGAGCGGGGGGCGGGGAATGAATGCTATTGGTTGTGTAGCGTGTCAATCAAATCATCCCGCCCCTCCTAGAGAATAGCCTACTTTATCGTCAATTTTATAATAAATAGAACCATAATTTAGCAAAACGCATATCCTGATGATTGAAAGGAGACTTTAAACTAGCGACTGGAAGCATATAGAATTTATGACAATTTTTATTACAGTAAGAAAATCTAGTCTAAAGTTTGTCAAAAAACCCATTCACTTGCGCTAAAATAAATTCTTTCTGAACTCACAGGTCGGCGCAGGGTAAAACAGCGCCACTCTGGCCATTTTGTCGGCCTCATCGTAAATATCTCAGCCTTGCCCCTTGGTTTACCCACACCATCCCACAGGCACGCAAAGTGCTTTCATCAGTGCATTTCATTTACAGTGTTACATAACATAAATGTAACCAATTCAGCCATCAACAGCCTTCACAGCAGCAGTGGTGTTAAGTAACTAAGTACATTTACTCAAGTACTGTACTTAAGTGCAATTTTGAAGTACTTTTACTTTACTGGAGAATTTACAATTTTCAATACTTTTACTTCTACTCCACTGCATTTCAGAGGCATATATTATACTTTTACTCCCCTACAATTATTTTAAAACACTAGTTACTTTGTACTAGATTATTATTACAAAACATATATTACTCACTTCAGCCCTATATACATTTCGGCCATTCGAAAATAGCAGATCTACAAGCTCACAATGTGTCGCATCGCGACTCATTGTGAGCTTGTAGATCTGCTATTTTCAAAAGATCTCTATACATTTTAAAACTTGTGAAATGGGACATTATGCATAATGAGTACTTTTACTTGTAAGAGGCCATTTCTACATTGCAGTATTGATACTTTTACTTAAGTAAAATCGAGAAGCTAAAAACGCGTCGATCTGCTATTTCCACTATATTTTCAAAAATGTTTGAAAATATATTAACATTTTTTTAACATGGAAATGATTATGAAAATGATGATGATGCAATTATAATAATTGCGATAAGGCGATGATGTAATAATTGTGACAGACCTACAGTATCTGTCAGCCAAAATAAAATAAAAAATAAAAAAAAAACAGAAAGAAAAAAATCTCCATAAATCCCACCTCTCCGAATGGTTTGATGGTGACGATGTTATAGGAGGCGGGGTCTCTCTCCACCAGACAGGTCTCAGTGAGGCACAGGATGCGTTTCACCGGCTCCTGTGAGGGACAAACACAACACAAAACCAAAACCGTTCATACGATCATTTTTTCATAGATTTCATAGATAGATAGATTCATGTTAATGTGTACTTTCAGACAGTTAACCTTTTAAACCCTCAATATTTAGTTGACCGTCAGCTCTTTTTCCGCTCTACACCAAATAACTGATCTAAAAGCTTTGAACTGGGGACCCCCCAACATAATCACATTTGAACTGGGGACCCCCCACCCTCACAAGCACTTGCAATTGTAGGCATTATATTTAGTTTGACTCGATTTCACAGTTAAATATTGTGAAAATAGCCGATCTACAAGCTCACAACGCCTCGCACCGCGAGGCGTTGTGAGCTTGTAGATCGCCTATTTTCAGGGCTAATGTTCCCCATCACACAAAAGATTCGGCGGACCCCCTGTAGTAACTCTGAAGACCCCCCCTTAAGGGGGTCTCCCCGGACCCCCTGTTGGAAGACCCCTGCCCCTATAGTAATGTTTAACCCATTAAGACCTGGAACGCATCTGTGTCATTTTTTTATTTGAGCTAAAAAGTATTATTTTACACTTTTGGCTATTCAAAAATAGCAGATCTACAAGCTCATAGCGCGGCACCGAGTGCCGCGCTACGAGCTTGTAGATCTGCTATTTTTGAAAAATCGTGAAAATGTGTGCAAATCTTTGAATATACATATTCTAAGCGAAC
Source organism: Gymnoscopelus microlampas (assembly GCF_963454915.1). Classification (NCBI taxonomy): domain Eukaryota; kingdom Metazoa; phylum Chordata; class Actinopteri; order Myctophiformes; family Myctophidae; genus Gymnoscopelus; species Gymnoscopelus microlampas. The sequence continues at coordinate 40,266,381 of NC_139959.1, read as the reverse complement.
ATTTTTAACTCAAATCCTTGCTTCTGGGGGGGTCCCCTGGAACAACATATTTTGAGATGGGGGTCCGCGGCCAAATACATATAATTCTGGGGGTCCTTGACATGAAAACGTTTGAGCACCACCTGATATAGAAACATATACGTTTTTTTCAGAAAACTGTTGGGATTTAGAAGACATTTGTAGAACCGGCTTCAGGTCTTAAAGGGTTAAAGGGGAAGCGTTAAGGGGGGCCACGGTGGTAAAGAAGGGGGGGTGGGGGGGGGGGGCTCTGACCATGTGGCGCTTGGTGATCTTCTGCACGGTGAACTCGGCCAGAGACGTGATGCTCTCGTCCGAGCTGTACTTCCCCAGGCGGTCGACGGAGAAGCCCTCGAAGGTCAGCGCCTCCTTCCTCAGGCGCAGCATGATGCCGATGAAGTTCCCCGCGTGCTCGATGGCACTGCGGATGACCTCCTCGCGGTGCTCCGTGGCAAACAGGTGCTGAGGGGGGGGAGGAGGGGAGGGGAGGGGTGGGGTGGGGGGGGGGGGGGGGGGGTCAATGGTATGGTGTTAGAGTAAGCAGTTATTTAGTCACAACAACACCTGCGTTACAGAGACCTTGCATCTACATATTCATTCTGTTTATGTTCTGAGCTGATGGGGGGAGGGAGAGAGAGAGGGGGGGGGAGAGAGAGAGGGGGGGGGGAAGGGAGAGAGGGGAGGGGAGAGAGAGAGACACAGACAGAGACAGAGCGAGAGAGAATGCACTGAAACAACTGCACTATCCAATTAGTGGTACTTAAAAAAATAAATAAAATAAAATAATATATATATATATATATATATATATATATATATATATATATATATATATATATATATATATATATATATATATATATATATGTATATACATATATATATATATATATATATATATTTATATATTTATATACATATATATATATATATATATATATATATATATATATATATACACACACACACACACTGTATACAGCAGGCGAGTTATTATTCTCTATAAAAATACTCTACGTGCTATGAGCTTGTAGATCTGCTATTTTTGGAAAAAACATGAAAATGTGTGCAAATCTTTGAATATATATATATATTTAAGCGAACATTTGTAACTCAAATCTTTGCCTGTGGAGATTCTACAAATGTCTTCTGAAACAGTTTTTTGAAAACACGCATGTTGCTATAATCAGTGGTTCTCAAACCTTTCCATGTCAAGGACCCCCAAAATGACATGTGTTTGGCCGCAGACCCCCATTTCAAAATATGTTGCTCCAGGCGGGACCCCCAGAAGCAAAGATTTTAGTTAAAAATGTTCACTTAAAAAAAAACATATATTATTCAAAGATTTGCACAAAAATCAGATCTACAGCTTGTATATCAGCTATCTTTTAATAGCCAAAGTATAAAATAATGTGGTAGTTCACCCAAAAAAAAAAAAAAATCTATGGATTAGTCACCACATGGAGACTTGAATTCATGGATATTTATTTTGTATGCCAATAATTTGATGACCAGTGGACCGGTAGGCAGAGGTTCCGGTAGGAGACACAAAGGAGACTCTTTGTGTCTCCTACCGGAACCACTGCCGCTCATCAAATCATTGTCTTAGAAATGAGACAAAAACAAAAGAATATATCCATAAATTCAAGTCTCCATGGGGTGACTCATCCATAGAAAAAAAAAGTCATTTTGGGGGTAAACTATCCCTTTAACCCATTGAGACCTGGAACTGTGTCATTTTTAGATTTGAGCTAAGAAAGCATTATTTTACACTTTGGGCTATTCAAAAATAGCAGATCTACAAGCTCATAGCGCGGCACCGAGTGCCGCGCTACGAGCTTGTAGATCTGCTATTTTAGAAAAATCGTGAAAATGTGTGCAAATCTTTGAATATATATATTTTTAAAGCGAACATTTTTAACTCAAATCTTTGCTTCTGGGGGGTCCCTGGAACATAATATTTTGATGGGGGTCCGCGGCCAAATACATATCGTTTTGGGGGTCCTTGACATGAAAAAGATTGAGCACCACTGATATAGAAACATACGTTTTTCAGAAAACTGTTGGGATTTAGGAGACATGTAGAATCGGCTTCAGGTCTCAATGGGTTAAAATGATTAAATGTACCAGCGCGCACGCACGCACACGCACACACACACACACACACACACACACACACACACACACACACACACACACACACACACACACACACAGTGTAGTGTACGTACCAGCCTGCTGAAGCCTCCATAGAGGATGCAGAATCCGCCCTGGTAGTCGGACACCTCGGCGAAGCCCTCAATACAGCGGTAGTCGTAGGAGCAGACCACGCGGTTGGTGTGGGGGTCTATCTGGTCGATGCCCCCGGGCGTCACCTCCAGGCCCACGGGCTTCCTCGTGTCGCTCCAGTGATGCTTGTAACAGTTGTAGCGCTGTTAGGGGGGGGGAGGAGGAGTAGTTTTGTTTTACCGATAGTGGCAAATATCGTCCGTTACCGATATGTGGCCAATCGGTGCATCCCTTGCAGTGGTGGAAAGTAACTAAGTACATTTACTTAAGTACTATACTTAAGTAACATTTGAGGTATTTGTACTTTACTTGAGTAATTCCAATTTCCAGTACTTTTACTTCTACTCCACTACATCTCAGAGGCAAATATTGTGCTTTTACTCCACTACATTTACTTGAAAACTTTAGTTACTAGTTACTTTTCAGATGTAAATTATTACATTATAAAACATACATTAACCACTTTAAACCTATTTTATACCTAGGCTATTTGAAAATAGCCGATCTACAAGCTCACAACGCGTCGCATCGCGACGCGTTGTGAGCTTGTAGATCGGCTATTTTCAAATATTTAGTACTTTGGTACTTTAAGTACATTTTGATGCCAATACTTTTGTACTTTTACTCAAGTAAATTTTGAATTCTGGACTTTTACTTGTAACCGAGTATTTTTATATTGCAGTATTGATACTTTTACTTAAGTAAAGAATTTGAGTACTTTTTCCACCACTGATTGTAATGCATAATAAATGTGATTATAATGCATTACAGACTTTAACCTTTAAAAGGGCAAGACCACTGTGGTAGAGGTTTGGGTTGTGTAGTTACCTTGCCATGATGTAACTCCAAAGGTGGGCAAGAAATCAAAAACAATTGCTCCATTGATTATACATTGATAATTCAAAATATGCTCCTCATTGACATTGTACGGTCAAAACAGCTCTCAAAGTCACTCTTTTAGCACATAAATGAACCCAAACGTAGCTGATTCAGACAATATAGAGCATCACCAAACCCAGTACTGCTTGTTTTTTTAATAAAAATGTCAACTTCCTGTTGATTTTACTATTTGAAGATCTGGATCCGGATCCGCGGATCCAGATCCAGGTTTTGTACTTATTAAAAATGGCAAAATCAACAGGAAGTTGACATTTTTATTTAAAAAAAAACAGTACTGGGTTTGGTGATGCTCTATATTGTCTGAATCAGCTATGTTTGGGTTAATTTATGTGCTAAAAGAGTAGCCTTGATCTCCAGGCTGTTATTGTTTAGTTTTGCTACTAAAAGAGTGACTTTGAGAGCTGTTTTACCGTACAATGTAAGTCAATGAGGAGCACATTTTGAATTTTTAATCAATGGAGCAATTGTTTTAGATTTCTTGCCCACCTTTGGAGTTACATCATGGCAAGGTAACTACACAACCCAAACCTCTACCAAAGTGGTCTTGCCCTTTAAGTAAAGTGTTACCCAAACAATGGACTTACCCTGCCAGTGATCTTTCCTTCTGAGAAGTCTGTTCTGAACCTCTGTGGAGAGAGCAGGGGAAAAAAAGCAAAGATCAAACACATAATCTACATCCTTGGTTCTCAAAGTGGGGTCCGCTCATAGCGCGGCACCGAGTGCCGCGCTATGAGCTTGTAGATCTGCTATTTTTGAAAAATATTGAACATTTTTGCAAATCTTTGAATATATATTTTTAAAGCGAACATTTTTAACTCAAATCTTTGCTTCTGGGGGTCCCTGGAACAAAATATTTTTAGATGGGGGTCCGCGGCCAAATACATATCATTTTGGGGGTCCTTGACATGAAAAAGTTTGAGAAGCACTGATTACATGACAAACTAGTGTGACTCTACGTAATGACTACTTTTACTTTTGGTACTTTAAGTACATTTTGATGCCAATACTACTGGACTTTTACTCAAGTACATTTTGAATTTCGAACTTATATTGCACTTTTTTACTTAGGTAAAAGAAATGTAGTACTTTTTCCACCACTGTAGGAGAACCTGCAAATTGCAAGCTCTGTCCCTGAGCTTCACATGACATGACGGCCTATTGGCCTCTATTTTTTTTTTACGTTTTTATGTCAACTCTGCAAAGTCCCAGGGCTGTAAACTCTGTTAATTGAGCGTTAAACGCCTAAAGGAAGTCACACAATACAGCATGTTCAAAGACACAGGGACACACTGGTCAATGTCGTCTCTGTCGGGTGTAAAACCTCATAAGTCCAAAACGGTTTCTTTTCACGATTCAAATTCAAAAATAGCAAATATACAAGCTCAAAGCGGGTCACTACATGCTGCATTTTGAGCTTGTAGATCTGCTATCTTCTGATACTTTTATGTGACACTGTAGTGTAGTATAATCAAGTAGCTTCAAATTCAAATTTGAAGCTTCAAATAAAAATGTATATTTCTACTACAAAGCTTTGAATTTGTAGTAGATTGAAATTCAAAAATAGCAGATAGATCTGCTATTTTTGATACTTTGGTGTGACACTGTTTGTGTAGTAAATGATTAAGTGAGTAATTTACGAAAAAACACAAAAGGGTAAAAATATGTAGATTTCTGCCCGACAGCAACAATATGGATGTGTGTATTTGAGCGTCTGATGCCCGGTCTAGTGCAGTAGAGATGGATATCGATTGGGTTTGATCCCATACCGGTGATAAAACAATGTTTTTAACCCATTGAGACCTGAAGCCGATTCTACATGTCTCCTAAAGGACCCCCAAAATTATATCTATTTGGCCGAGGACCCCCATCAAAATATCTTGTTCCAGGGACCCCCCAGAAACAAAGATTTGAGTTAAAAATGTTCGCTTTAAAAATATATATATATTCAAAGATTTGCACACATTTTCACGATTTTTCAAAAATAGCAGATCTACAAGCTCATAGCGCGGCACTCGGTGCCGCGCTATGAGCTTGTATATCTGCTATTTTTGAATAGCCCAAAGTGTAAAATAATGCTTTTTAGCTAAAATCTAAAAATGACACAGTTCCAGGTCTTAATGGGTTAAATCGGTGCCGGTGCTTAGACGGTGCTTAGACGGTGCTTAGACGGTGCTTAGACGGTGCCAGAACCCATACTTTTCAATACAAAAACAAAACAGTCAATGACATAAATTACTTTTTTCTTTTTTTTTGTCAAGGCCAATTTGAACAATGTGTTACTAAATGTTTTAAAAAGGTGCGTAAACGGTGCCAGAAATGACACTTTTCCATACAAATACAAAACAGTCAATGACATTTAGTAGCATTTATTATTTTTGTGTGTAACACTGTTGTGCTACAGGGGACACTTGGTTTAATTCTGACAGCCTGCTGCCAGTGTTGCCTTACTTTGTGCTGATTCTAGATCAGTCTAAATCATCACACAAGTTACAGAGCACTACAAGCCCAGGGACCCCCATTTGAAAAGATATGCCTGGGACTCAACCATTTAGATTGCTTTGGGGTCCCAATCGACACTGTATCATCATCATCAGTGTTCATTTAACTCTGAGAGTGTACAAATGGAACCAAATGGACCCGTTAGGGTCCATTTGGTTCCATTTGTACACTCTCAGAGTTACAGACATATAAGGTTCAATTTGGTTGCTAACTATTCATCTGGCTGGGGACCCCCTGGAACCCCCTCAAGGACCACTGGTGGTCCCCGGACCAGTGGTTGAAACCCCCTGCTATAGAGCACCGAAGTCTGACGTAATTTACTCATCCTACCTGGGTTGCGGTTTATTCCCCCCGTTCTGAATCCCCATAGACGTATTTAATATCGCGTCAAATAAGAACTGTGTTCCAAAAATAAACAAATGACCCCGGCGGTTTAACTCTTATGGATATGAAGCATCAACTGATGGTGAGAAAACGCTAATGTTACTTCTGCCGAATTAGTTACATTTTCGCCAGAAACAAACTGTTATCAAATATAAGTGACTGACTATCATAAACGATACAGCGACACCTCCCTGACAATATCGCCGAGACAGTTTGTTTATTTTTCTTATATGAGACGATTCTAAGATGACCCAATGTTATTTTCCATAGAGAAATGACTTCCACGACCCAGGGGATGAACGAGTGACGTCAGGACTTCAGCACTCTGCATGCTACTATACTACTATACGGTATCGGTAGTATCGGATGTGGTTGTTAGCAGTTCTAGTATGGCAGTGGTTCCCAAACTGGGGGTCCCCAGATGATTATCTTAATGTGCAACATTGTTTTCTCACTCAACAGTAAACAGACCAACATACAGTATAAGTGTATACAGGGTATCTGCACGTTTATAAAGAGACAATGTAATTACTTTTAAGACCTTTTTAATACAAAATTGTCAAATATTACGTGAGAGAGAGGCAAACATTGAGAAAATAGCAGAGCTTGTAGATCGGCTATTTTCATAATATTTATCTGTGGAACCGAGTCAAACTAGATGTAATGCCTCAACTCCTACAATTCCAAGTTCTTGTCAGGGTGGGGGGTCCCCAGTTCAAAGATGATTATTTTGGGGGGTCCCAAGTTTAAATATGATTATTTTGGGGGCCTGTAAAGTGTGTTAACCCTTGGCAGTATGGTAGTGGTTTCTCGGTACTCACCAGTGCCTCTGTGAGCAGCTCCGTGCGGTGTTCCGTGGAGAACTTGAGCGTTTCAGACTTCTTGCCGCTCCCCTTGCGGAATGTGAGGTTGAACTCTGTGCCCTGACCTTTCCCCACCGGCCCGATGCCACAGATGTCTCCATAAGGCCACTGGGGGCAGCATGAGGAAGACAAAGCAAAAAGAGAAGAGAATTAAATGCTGTTTCAGAGGCTTAACCCATTAACCTGGAACGCATCTGTGTCACTTTTTAGATTTGAGCTAAAAGCATTATTTTACACTTTGGCTATTCAAAAATAGCAGATATACAAGCTCATAGCGCGGCACCGAGTGCCGCGCTACGAGCTTGTAGATCTATTAAATATGCTATGATCTAAAAATATGCTATTTTTGAAAAATCGTGAAAATATGTGCAAATCTTTGAATATATATTCTTTTAAAGCGAACATTTTTAACTCAAATCTGTGCTTCTGGGGGGTCCCTGGAACAACACATTTTGAGATGGGGGCCGGTGGCCAAATACATATCATTTTGGGGGTCCTTGACATGAAAAAGTTTGAGAACCACTGATTTAGAAACATAGGTTTTTTTCAAAAAACTGTTTTAGAAGACATTAGTAAGAAAAAATGTACAACATTACAAAAGATTTTTTAGAAGAAATGAGTAAGAATCGGCCTGAGGTCTTAATGGGTTAAAGAGAGGATAGAATATGATACTGTGTAATGATGCCACGGATAGGCCTGTCACAATTATTACATACATCGCTGAACTAAATCTGCTTTCTAAGTTTTGATAAACATAATTTATAAAGTAAAGGATGGAATCATCCCTCAGACAGACGTCTCTCTTTGTTCTCTTGCTATTCTCACGTGAGTAATAAATATTTCACCCTTTTGGAAAGAGAAATGCATTTAAAACAGGTGTTGTTGTTATCTTTGAATATACATGGTTTTTCTAGCGAACAACTAATATCTTTGCTTCATGGGGGTCCTTGGAATAAAACATTTTGAGAAGGGGGTCCCGAACAAAATAATACTTATCTAAAAAAAGAAATCTAAATCCTAACAGTATGTTGCTATACAAGTAAGACGCGCGAACGCGCGAAATTCTGCGTTAAAAGGAGCATCGTAGAAAAATACGAATAAACCAAAAAAAAACTTTTAATGGTTTTGAACAATTCAACAAAGTGTTTGAAGTGCCTGTTTCACCCACTTCCGGGGGGCTGAGCCAAAATCCGAGCCCGAAGTATTCGTTCGTAGACCCCCACTTAGGGGGGGTAGAAAAAGTTTGGGAGCGATTCGGGCACTTTTCATTTAACATGGGGTTTCAATGGGGAGTTTTTAGGAGGCTTCTCCGGGGCGTGGCTTCCGGGGGAAGGGGCGGGCTTAAACGCAACCTTGACAGGTGTGTTCAGTTTTCAAAGACCTTTCATTTGATGTATGGTACGTCTATATTGGACATTTACTTGGCTGCACACAGGCAGTGCACACAATAGTGCACACAGACAGACAGACACACAAGCCGAGCACGGTGTCATAGTAAGCTCCACTTGCGCGCCTCCTTCCGCTGCGTTCGCAATCAGTGGTGCTCCAACAACGACCACCATCTCAAAATATGTTGTTCCAGGGACCCCAAGAAGCACAGACCGGAGTTAAAATGTTTCGCTTTAAAACACAGCTCTCAGTCCCCAGTTCAAATATGATTATTTTGGGGGGTCCCCAGTTCAAATATGATTATTTTGGGGGGTCACGGCCTGAAAAGGTTGAGAACGCCTGCCATAGATTGCTGATTAAATCAGGTCCATTTGGTTCCATTTGTGCACTCTCAGAGTTGCAGTGGTTCCGGTAGGAGACACAAAGAGTCTCCTTTGTGTCTCCTACCGGTCCGCTGGTCATCAAATTATTGTCTTAGGAATGAGACAAAAACTAATAAATATCCATGAATTCAAGTCTCCATGGGGTGAATAATACATAGGAAAAAAAGTCATTTTTTGGGTGAACTATCCCTTTAATGCAGGGGTCTTCAACGTTTTCAGGCCAAGGACCCCCTAGCTGAGAGAGTGATGAAGGGACCCCTCTTCTATATCGTATAAAATTGTGTTTCAGATTCAACTTTTTTTTTGTTTACGTGGTCTGCTCTTTTTTACCCTCTACACCTAATACCTCTTTGCCAAAAATAGCAGATCTACAAGCTCACAACGCCTCGCAGCGCGAGGCGTTGTGAGCTTGTAGATCTGCTATTTTTGGCTTAAGTTCTCCTCAGAAAAGGGATGCTATAGGGTTCAAGTGGTTAAGGTAAAAATAAATCTTTTCACACAAAGATTTGGCGGACCCCCTGTAGTAACTCAGAGGACCCCCTAGGGGTCCCGGACCCCCTATTGAAGACCTGTAGTTTTTTCTTATTATTGTAATGACGTTCCTTCCACTATGTCTTTGTCTCCTACAGCTCTGTCTGCGTTCTTCAGAACCTCCAGAGAGTAAAATAGAAATATTTCACATTTTAGCACAAGGGCGCCGCGCGCTTCAAATAGGTTTACACAATAGTTGCCTGGCAACAGGCGTGAGCGGAGCTCTTTGTGCAGGACGGAGGTTTGATGTCATCACAACGCAGGGCGAGGGGTCCGCTGGACGAAAAGGGGGGGGCTGACATTTCCCTGTAAAATCTATCGTCATGCCAGCCTCCTCCACACTCCAGCCCCACGACTCTGTTTTTACCACTCAGCTCTGAGCTTTATGACTGGTGACAACTACCATACTCATCACTGTGTCAATGCTGGAGTGTGCTCAGTGGTGTAAAGTAACTAAGTACATTTACGCAAGTACAGTACTTAAGCACAATTTTGAGGTACTTTCATTTTTTTCATGACCCGCCCCGCCCCGCCCCGCCACGGAACCCAACCCGCCTCAACCCGCCCCGCGAACCCATATATAAATCTATGGCTCAACCCGCCCCGCGACCCGCGGTGGGAAAAAATATATAATCATCATCATAATAGCTCAGATTTATATAGCGCTCTTTTAAGTACCCAAAGTCGCTTTAAATGTCTACATTAGCACAGCATTGTCATGGGCTAAATAAACAAGCATGTTGTTCAAAATAGGGTTTTTTTATTTATTTTTTGCGTGTGAGAGCGGCTGACCCGCTCACCCGCAGCCCGCATAATTGTCTCCGCCAGGCCGAAGGCATGGTGGAGAGTATGTTTTACCCTCCGTCCGTCCATGTGTGTGTGTGTGTGTGTGTGTGTCCGTCCGTCTGTGAACACCTAACATTGGTCAAGCTTCACGTGACATCACAACATGTAATATAAATAGGTAAGACAGAATTAATCAGGAACAGTACTTTCTTTTACCACCTCGCCTGGCGGAGACCTGTGCTCCGAGGAGCACATTTTTCTAGTTGCCTCTGAAATCCTGACTCGACCACCCACGCGTGGTGGAAAGTAACTAAGTGCATTTACTTAAGTACTGTACTTAAGTACAATTTTGAGGTATTTGTACTTTACTGGAGTATTTCCAATTTCCAATACTTTTACTTCTACTCCACTACATCTCAGAGGCAAATATTGTACTTTTACTCCACTACAATTATTTGAGAACTTTAGTTACTACTTACTTTTAGATATAAATTATGATATAATGAAACCTACATTAACCACTTTAGCCCTATTTTATACATAGGCTATTTGAAAATAGCAGATCTACAAGCTCACAACGCGTCGATGCGACGCGTTGTGAGCTTGTAGATCTGCTATTTTCAAATATTTAGTACTTTTACTTTTGGTACTTTAAGTACATTTTCATGCCAATACTTTTGTACTTTTACTCAAGTACATTTTTAATTTTGGACTTTTAGTTGTAACAGAGTATTTTTATATTGCAGTATTGGTACTTTTACTTAAGTAAAGAATTTAAGTACTTTTTCCACCACTACCCACGCCGCAGGTTGACCCGCGGGTTACGGGTCGGCCCGCTCATCACTAGTGCACATGGTAATGGTAAATGGCTGTGTTGCACATTCAGATCAATTGCTCCAGCCACTGAGCAGAACTGGGACAGACACACTTTGTAGAATTATAGGATGATGTGTAAATCTGGACATCATTGTAAAAGGAGGGTCTCCTCCCCTCAATGATCTCTCTGAGAATGGCTGAATGAAGAGCGTGGTGGTGGTGGTGGGGGGGGGCACACTGACCTGGTTTGTGACTTCCAGCGTGGCGGGGTTGTACGTGGTGATGCCATGAGTGCCCACCGAGAAGACCCGCTTGTACCTGGAGGGAACAATGACAGAGGATGAGTCACACACTGCCCACTGGCCACAGTCACACACACACACACACACACACACACACACACACACACACACACACACACACACACACACACACACACACACACACACGTCACGAGTATTACATAATCTTCTAATTGCAATTATTTGACATAATCGCAATCATTTTTGATCCAACATTTTTCAAAAATTGCAGAAATAGCAGATCTACAAGCTTACAACACGTCACAAAGTGACGTGTTGTAAGCTTGTAGATCAGCTATTTCCGCTATTTATTTATTTCTAAGTATCAAATTATTAGACGTGTCAGTAATGTATTTGCATATTTAAGTCATTTGTCCCATCTGCCTTGTGCAATTTGTGATTATGAAGCCTAAAAACCAAACAGAAATGAAAGTGGTATTCAGATGTTCCAGTGTTCTGTTCAATGGCCAAAAACACACTAACATCGTTAATCACAATTATTTGTGTCAACTTGAATGTGTAATCGTGACAGCCCTACACACACACACGCACACACACACACACACACACACACACACACACACACACACACACACACAGAGTGAGTCATCAGCCCTCCCTGTTCGGTGTGTGAATTCCCAGGAAAGTGGATGAAGCTACAGTACTATACAGTACTACAGCTGAACATTGGATCCAATTAACCCATTGAGACCTGAAGCCGATTCTACATGTCTCCTAAATCTCAACAGTTTTCTGAAAAACGTATGTTTCTATATCAGTGGTTCTCAATCTTTTTCATGTCAAGGACCCCCAAAATTATATGTATTTGGCCGCGGACCCCCATCAAAATATTTAGTTCCAGGGACCCCCCAGAAACAAAGATTTGAGTTAAAAATGTTAGCTTTAAAAATATATACATTTCAAAGATTTGCACACATTTTCACGATTTTTCAAAAATAGCAGATCTACAAGCTCGTAGCGCGGCACTCGGTGCCGCGCTATGAGCTTGTAGATCTGCTATTTTTTAATAGCCTAAAGTGTAAAATAATGCTTTTTAGCTCAAATCTAAAAATGACACAGTTCCAGGTCTTAATGGGTTAAGACTTCATTCCCTATCAACCAATGTTCCTGAAATACCCTGCATGACAATAAAGCTCTATCTACCATGAGGCTGAAACCAGCTGCTAGATGAGAGAGGATCAGTGTTGGAAGTAATGCATTACCATATGCATGAAATACTATATGTATTAAATACTACATGCATTAAATACTACTTGCATTAAATACTATATGCATTTTCAGACCCCCATTACATTGAAAATGTATTAATATTGTCAAATAGCCGTAGCCTATAGTCGCTTCTCTTGGGCTTGTTTTCATATAACTGGTTGCTTATTTCTCTCACAAAATCTGGCAACACTGCTGTCATTGAGAGGAACGATGTGCAGCCAGTGAGCCAAGACTAATTCTGCAGCATTTCACACTCATAACAATGTATACATCTGGACATGATTGTAAAGATGCAAGATTAAAGATTTATCTATCTCATGCACAATTCATTTTGGGCATGAGATCTATTTATCCACTCACTTTTCATCTTATAGATCGCCAATTAAAATAATGCAAAGAGAATAAATCAGTAGTTTAATATGAATGAAAAAAAAAAAGTATGAAAAAAAGTGTAAACAATACAAACAAATATTTATGGGACTTACAATCCTGATGATTGCGGCTTGACTTGATCTTTTTGTATAGACTTTGTTTTTGAAATTTCACTTCCTAAGTTTATTTATTTTTCTCAGTTCCCTGTAAATGTTTAGTCAAATGGTTTGTCCTCAAGTGTGGGTAATGTTAAAAACCTCTAGCCGAGTCAAAAGCCTTGGGGTAGTCATGGACTTAGACCTTTGTATGGTACACACCAATACATATGGCTGAGGTTTCAGTTCCTTCTTTATCTTTCTCAGTTCTGTGTCTGCTGGAAAGATCTAGTCAAATGATGTGTGGTTTGTCAAAAAGTCTCTGCAGACGATCTACATAACCAAATCTACATAACCATTATCACTAGAGGACTATGTATGGTCCAACACAAACACTGAGTAAATGCATTGAACAAATCAACAATTGGAGGTGCCATCATTTTCTACAATTAAACAAAGGCAAAACTGAAATAATAGTTTTTGGAGCCAAGGAAGACAGATTAAAAGTCAGCGCCCAATCGGTAATGTTACAACACCTCTAGGCTAGTCAAAAACCTTGGTGTAGTCATGGACTTAGACACTTAAAAGGGATTCTAGGCAAGTTCAGAGATCAAAAAAAGAAAAAAACTGTTGTCAAACAGTTAGTACCGTTGACTGACAACCCCTTCAGCCAATCAGCAGTTCAATCCCCTTCAGCGAATCAGCAGCTCCTTTTCCCCATGCCCAGCCAATATGATGCAGGGGGACTTTATAAGGGGCCATGCCGAAAATAGGTTGGTTTTTTCGGCTAATTACGTGTCGCTGCCGGTTCTCTGAATTAAAAAAAATAAAATAGGCTCTGTCATGATTAATTGACCACATATATGGAGTTAAACAACAACATTCTATCCAAACGATATCTTAAAAGTAAATTCCGTGGCTCAAAAAAGAAGTTTGAGAGCGTTTTAAAACCGAAAGTAAAAAGTAAAAACTGCCCACAGAAAACAATGGCGGCTCGTTCCATTTTTGTCGGCTGCACTCAGTTCCATTCGGTTTCCCTCGAACAGTTCACACGGACATGCGTGCGTTTCATTTACGTCCCGGACACCCAGATGTCAAAACAGTAGGGAAAATACGGATTTCAGAAAGAGGACTGTGTTTCAATGCAGGAAAACACCCCAGCATCATTATATAGTGGCTGAGAGAGGGGGGAACATGCAATATATATATATATATATATATATATATATATATATATATATATATATATATATATATATATATATATATATATATATATATATATATATATATATATATATATATATATATATAAATAATAATTTAAAAATGTAGGCTTAATGTTGGCTAGAATCCCTTTTATTTATCCAAAAACATTTTATCCAAAATTAAAAATGTGCCACAGACATGTACCAGTCTTGCCACGGGCACGTTTGTTGCCCATCCCTAAATGTCTCAGAATCTCTGATATGAACATTGTACTATTATTAGCCCAGATGTGGTAAAGTACCCAGGAGGCTCCTGTATGTGTTCCCTCTCTTCCTCTAGGAAGCCTGACCTTGGTGCTGGGTGGCTGACACACAGGTCACATGACGCCCGGTTAATTATTCATTCCCTGTGACTGGATAGGCTTTTATTTTTTTTACTCTTTTGTTTTTATTCTCTGGCCGAGCAGGTGATCTGTGATCTGAGCAGGTGATCAAATGCAAACGGAAATGTATGCTATTGGCTGAGACCGCAGCGAGGGCGTGTCTTCAATCGGTAGAACCGGTATAAACATATCCTACTTTATCATCAACCCATCCGCTTGAATGGGAGCCTAATTGCTTCTGTAACAAGCAGTGGTCACACACACACACACACACACACACACACACACACAAATAGGCCCCATTTATTCCCTTCCCTGACAATTCATCACTGTTAGCCTACTTGTGACGAAAAGCAAGAAGGCGTTAGAGGGGTTTGAGGAGGTTATGGATGATTGAGTTACCAGCATGTAACAGAGTCCATGCATGAGCATCTGAACTCTGCAATAAAAATACATACAAAAAAAAGAAATCAGAAGAGAAGGATCCCGTTAAGCAAAGCTTTTACAGTGGCAGTGCACGGTAGGGCTAACATTCCTCAGAAAAAAAACTTTCATATTGGTCTTAAAAATTGGCATATATTTGAATATTATTATACTTTATTGTGTTTGTATATGTTTATTTGACAGGGACAATACAAAAAACAATGTATCAAGTGCTTGGATCCAATAAAAAAATATATTTTGTTTGTTTTTGTAACTTGATCCATTGTGTTTTGCATTGTCCCTGTCAAATAAACATTAAAAAAATGCATATATATTTTTTTATTCCAATATAATTTGTTTCCCCATATTTGAGGAATATTCAGATATTGAATATTCATTTACCAGCCCTAGTGCACGGTGCTATGGATCACACAACAGCAGATATATACGGCACCATGTGAGAATAAAAAAGTCACTTCTCAATCCTGCGTTCAACCACCAAACACTGCTTCTCCTTCCCCGACTTTCTGGGATTTCATAATAACAGTGCAGCACTGTGTCACGTTTAGCAACTTCCTGAGAAAAAAACAATAGCAACGCTTACGCTGCCCTTCCACCTCTCCATACATACAGTAACATGCATGGTCCCTTCTCCACCTCTCCATACATACAGTAACATGCATGGTCCCTTCTCCACCTCTCCATACATACAGTAACATGCATGGTCCCTTCTCCACCTCTCCATACATACAGTAACATGCATATGCTTGTCACAATTACTACATAATCGTCAAAGCGCAATTATTTGAGATAATTGCATTATGTTTGCATAATCGTTTACATCGTGAAATGTTGTCACACATTTTCAAATATTGAAATAGCAGAAATAGCAGATCTACAAGCTTACAACGTGTCACAAATACATATGATTTTGGGGGTCCTTGACATGAAAAAAATTGAGAACCACTGATGTAGAAACGTACATTTTTCAAAAACTAGGATTTAGAAGACATTTGTAGAATCCCCCAGAAGTAAAAAAAAAATCGCTTTGGAAAAAATATATATATTCAAAGATTTGCACAAACTTTCACGATTTTTCAAAAAATAGCAGATCTACAAGCTCGTAGCGCGGCACACTCGCTATGAGCTTGTATATCTGCTATTTTTTGAATAGCCAAAGAAATCTAAAAATGACACACGTGCTGCGTTCCCGGTCTTCATGGGTTAAATGTGTATTGCCGATGCCTACAAGTTCACAGAATGCCACATAGTGATACAAAAGTGTGACAATGAATTACTGTAGGAATGGACAGAAGCTGTTATGTGTTCTAATTATAATATGATGTGCGTGACTATACAACCAAGACTTTTCATTATTAACCACTTAAACCCACACTTAATTGACCATGTCCCCCTGGCATCTACTATAGGCACCGATACTTTTCCCTCCGTTTCCCTCTACACCAAATCTCTTCGCCGAAAATAGCCGATTCAGCTTGTAAATCGGTTATTTTTTGCCGAACGTTCACCTCAGAATAGAGAGCTAGGTTTCATTCAATTAAAGGTAGGGTAAGTGATATTTTTTGGTTAAAACAAAAAGTATTTTTTTAAAAGGTTAAAGCACTATTTTCTGATAGTAATCATTGCTATAGAGTGTTTGTTCAGTAACAGGAGTTTCCATGTCTCTCCAGCTCTTTAATAAACAGAAAATACATTTTCCGGTAGGTGTCAAAATCTCAGTCAATCAGGAGAAAGTACCCATTTTTAAGCTTCATTTTTATAGTGTTCCACTTCCAATTTTGCATGCTCATTTCTTAGTGTCATCACTTCCAATTTCACTTGTTTAATCTATATCCTGATTGAGGTCTCTATCCTGATTGGATAAAATTGGAAATGAAACTGAAACCGAAACGAAAATGCATTTTCTGTTTTATAAAGAGCTGGAGAGACAAGGAGACTCCTTTTACTGAACAAACACTCTATAGCAATGAGTACTATCAGAATATAGAGCTATTTAACACTTATTTTAACCAAAGAAAATCACTTACCCTACCTTTAAGACAGACAAATGACATATTTTCTACGAACGCTTTTCTCTCGTTTCCTTTCAGGAAGTGCTTTGCAGTGGAAAGCCTATCAGCAGGCAGACAGGAGACTCATTCAGCCAATCAGATTACTGGGCCGATGGCCTCTGCACTTCCTCATTGGCTAATCAATGAGGAAAGGACCCTCGAACCCACAGTAAGCCTCGTAACTAATGTAAATGATACGATATAGCAGGAAAGAAAGTCATCTGATTGTTGTCATGGAAACAAATTAAGTCAGGGCAAAGGATCATTTAAAATTCAGGATGTTCAGGATACATGATGTTAGAATAATTTGGCATTCTCGTAAATATGTTTTATAAAAGATTGGGGGGGGGGGGGGGGGTCATGTGGGGGACATGTGGGGTCCGGGGAGCCCCAGGGGTCCTTGAGGGAGTTCCAGGGGGTCCCCAGCTAAATGATGGATAGTTAGGAGCCGAATCAATGGACCCTTGTGGTGTCTGTAACTCTGAGAGTGTACACTCTCAGAGTAACAGACCTGTAAGGGTCCATTTGGTTCCATTTGTACACTCTCAGAGTTACATTAACATTAATTTTACAATATAAATTAGAGATAGAAATGACATTAAATGGGGGGTCCTTGAAATTAAAATGGTTGAGAATCACTGCTATAGAGCCGTAAAAAAAATCCTCTCTTATATGGGGGTCCCTGGCATATCTTTTCAAATGGGGCTCCACGCGGGCTAAATAAGTGTCAATTTGGGGGTCCTTGACATGAAAAGGTTTGAGAAACACAGCTATAAAATAATTCTGTTACATCAGCACCCCCCCGGCAAACACAGAGGAGGGAGGGAGCGCACACCTGTGTTGATGAGGTGCTGGCCACGGTAAGCTAATAATGTTGACGAGGATGAGGCCGCACAGCTCAGCATCCCCCCACCCCCCCCACCCCCCCAACATTCAGCTGAGCGGTTTTGCCATGTCAGGAGAGGAAGAAGATGAACCCGGGTGAACTTAAAGTCCCTATAAAACATAAAACACATACAAGGATGCTGTATTTTTTGTCTTGATTGTATTGCTGTATTGCTGTATTGTGCTTTTTGCTTTGGCAATGTAAACGTATGTTTTCTCATGCCAATAAAGCCCTTTGAATTGAATTGAATTGAATTGTATTCTCTTTTCTTGTTGAGTTATTCTTTTCAGTAGAATTCTAATAAAATGACATTTAGGGAGGACTTGAGGATTTCTTTCATCCTCACCTTACCAAAAGCTTGTTGCATCTCAAGATGAACAAAATGTAAATATGGCTATAGAGCATACATGGGCAACTGGTATATCAGAATTAATATCAGAATACTGATATGTTATTGATTTCAGCTGTTATGATTCCAAACATGCAAACATGACCCGCTTTAATGACTTCAGTCTATATTATAGTAGCTTAATGACTAGTATTAACATTCTATTGTCTTTTTTTATGTCCAATGCATTTGTATTTAAGTTCATAAAGTTAACATAAGTATAACCACATGCATTTGAAATTAAATAGAAATGTTACTTTTCAGGATTCCAATTCAAAAATAGCAAAAATAGCAGATCTACAAACGCGTCGCACTGCGATGCGTTTTGAGCTTGTAGATCGGCTATTTTTGCTACTTTTGAGTGACAGACTGGTGAAGTCTGCATTAAACTACGCAAAAGTTAAAATATGGAGATAAGAGGTTTCTGCCAATTACATGACCGAACGTACAAAACTTTTGAAAAAGGGGGGGGGGGGGGGGCTGGTCTTTTGCAACTTCCAAGGCGAGAGGGGCGTGGAGCAGACCGCCGTACTGAAGTGACAGAAACTCTTAAGGACTTAACCCATTTAGACCGGGAAACAAAACAATTTAAAGATGTATTTGGCTATTCAAAAATAGCAGATCTACAAGCTCACAAGCTTGTAGATCTGCTTTTCTTTTTTTTATCGTAAAAGTTTGTGCAAATCTTTGAATATATATATATTTTTTTTTTTTTAAAGCAAACATTTGTAACTCAAATCTTTGCTTCTGGGGATTAAAACAAAAAAGGCATCTAAATAAAACAATTCTTTTGAAAAAAAATCAGTGGTTCTTAAACTTTTTCATGTCAAGGACCCCCAAAATTATATGTATTTGTCCGCGGACCCCCATCTCAAAATATTTTGTTCCAGGGACCCCCAGGAGCAAAGATTTCAGTTACAAATGTTCGCTTTAAAAAACATATATATATATATATTCATAGATTTGCACAAATTTTCAAGATTTTTCAAAAAATAGCAGATCTACAAGGTCGCTATGAGCTTGTAGATCTGCTATTTTTTGAATAGCCAAAAGAAACCTCAAAATGACACAAATACGTTCCCGGACTTAAGGACAGCTCTGGCTCTGAGAGAAGCCCTTTGTGTCCTCATGACAACATGGAGGAGCATCAAGCATGTTCGTCACACAAACACAGCAAACAAATCTAATAGAAAGTCCAGAGTCACAGGACTTAACGAGAAATCACAGATCACAGACTACTAGGCTATAGGAGAGAACATTCTGCTGCGGTTAATGCATCTCCTCTGTCATTTTAACATTTCTTTGGCTATTCAAAAATAGCAGATCTACAAGCTCATAGCGTGGCTAGATTTGAGTTAAAAAACAATATATGTATCGACAAGATTAGCACAATCTACAAGCTCGTAGTGCGGCACTCGGTGCCACGCTATGAGCTTGTAGATCTGCTATCTGCTATTATTTTGAATATAATAATGGTTAAAGCTAAAAAATCTAAAATGACACAGTATGCGTTCTCGGATTGAAGGGGTAAACCCATTGAGACCTGAAGCCGATTCTACATGTCTCCTAAATCCCAACAGTATTCTGAAAAACGTTATGTATATGTTTCTATATCAGTGGTGCTCAATCTTTTTCATGTCAAGGACCCCCAAAATGATATGTATTTGGCCGCGGACCCCCATCAAAATATCTTGTTCCAGGGACCCCCCAGAAGCAAAGATTTGAGTTAAAAATGTTCGCTTTAAAAATATATATATTCAAAGATTTGCACATATTTTCACGATTTTTCAAAAATAGCAGATCTACAAGCTCATAGCGCGGCACTCGGTGCCGCGCTATGAGCTTGTATATCTGCTATTTTTGAATAGCCCAAAGTGTAAAATAATGCTTTTTAGCTCAAATCTAAAACTGACACAGTTCCAGGTCTTAATGGGTTAAGAGGCTAAGAAGCGTACAGAGATGAGAGGAACATTCAAAGCCACAGAGGATGAAGGTTCGAAACAGACAGCTAACAATGCACACCTAACAGTACAATACAAAGCTACAGCTGATGAGGAGAGACGTGAGCCTTTCTGCAAAAGAGGCCAAAGCCTGATCAAGGCTGAATGTTAATTGGAGATGATCTTTATTCACAGAGACTTCACTACCTACAATCTCTCTATAACATTTACCTGCTTTCTAAATGGCTTCGTCCCATTAAGGCCTTCATTGACCGGGCTAACTGAAGATGAAAGGCAAGGACTTAATACTGCAGAAGAAGTTCGACATACAAACAACTCCCTCTTTGTCTGTGAATCCGACAGATCGAGAGAGAGAGAGAGAGAGAGAGAGAGAGAGAGAGAGAGAGAGAGAGAGAGAAGGCCCCCCATCTGAAAATGTGCCAGGGACGTCCAGAAGAGAAGAGTCATTTCCAAACATTTGTTCAAAATAGCAGGTGTACAAGCTCGCATACAAAAACACCTTACAGTACGTTTTTGTTTGACAGGAAGTAATTAAGATGGTCATCATTTTCTATTTCAGCTGGTCATTCTATCTTGTGAGCAAATGGCAACGCACAACCCCCCCCCCCCCCCCCCCCCCTCACCCCAACACACACACACACACACACACACACACACACACACACACACACACACACACACACACACACACACACACACACACACACACACACACACACACACACACACACACACACACACACACACACACACACACACACACACACACACACACATCCTGTGCTTCTCTCTCGTTATGACTATTTAATACATCCTGTGTTATTTCATACAGCAGATATGGTGTGTCCCAGATAGATCAATGAGAACGCTAACAAAAACCTTAAACTGTATATATATATACGGTCAGGCTGTGTGTTGTGATAGCTATAGCTACCTAGCTATATGTACAAATAAACATAGGAAACTAAACAGTGAGTCTAAAACTGGAGCATTACGAGTCTGGGCAGGAATAGTATTGCTGCTGCTGTAAAGTAACTAACATTTACTCAAGTACTGTACTTATTACTTAAGAACAATTTTGAGGTATTTTTTTTCTTTACTGGAGTATTTACAATTTTCAATTATTTTACTTCTACTCCACTACATTTCAGAGGCAAATATTGTACATTTACTCCACTACGATTATTTGAAAACTTTAGTAACTAGTTACTTTGCAGGTATTCATTGTTATATTATAAAACATACATTAACCACTCTAGCCCTATTTAATACATGAATATTTGAAAATAGACGATCTACAAGAGCTATTAGATGAGCTTGTAGATCGGCTATTTTCAAACATTGTAGTACTTTTACTTTTAAGTATATTTTGATGCCAATACTTGTGTACTTTTACTCAAGTAACAGAGTATTTTTTATAATTTGGCATTGCAACTTTTGCTTACCCCTTAAGACATGGAACGCATCTGTGTCACTTTAGATTTCTTTGGCTATGAGAGTGCCGCGCCATGAGCTTGTAGATCTGCTATTTTTGAAAAATCGTGAAAAAAATGTTTTATATTTTTTTCCGAAAAACCTGTTAGGATTTAGAAAATGTTCAGAAGCGTCCTCAGGTCTTAATGGGTTAAGTAAAAAAAGGCGAGTACTTTTTCTACCACTGTAAGTAAGGCATTTGAAGAAAGCTATGTACTATAACCAGTGAAATATCATATTCACTGTCTGTCTGCCTGGTGCCTGTTTGTTTCATTGTGAGGAAAGCCGAGTGAAAGGCATCCAGAGGGAGGACAATAAGGGAGATCATATATTTCATATATTTCATTGTTGTTGCCCTTGGGTGAGAAGCTGCCGTACTGCTTCTGTCTTCAGACAATAACTGGAACGTCAATAGGCTTGACGTCATCTGGCCGGCTAGTCCATTTACTGCATTACTGCAATGTTAATCTAACTATATAAATGGCGAGCAACTTCCGCACCCTCGGTGGCGACACCCCACACCTCTGTTATCGAATAAACAACGCACCGCCAGACCACATGTCGCCTACTGACTCGCCACGGCCGCCGCGCTGAATTTACGCCTCGCGTAGGGGACATCTCACTGCTCACTACACCGTTTCCACCGCGCAACATAATTAATTCTACTCACCAAATGTCGGACAAAACGGAAGGGGAGCCAGCTTCGTACCGTTTACCGTGCGCACGACCTCATCACCACAACAGCAGGCAGCCGCTGCGGGGGTTTTTTCCTTTTTTTCCAAACTTTTTTTTTGGTCACCATTTTCTCCAGGCACCATTTCCGGTGTAACGTCGGGTGTTTCTTTTCACCAGCCAATCACCTTTCACGTTGCCACGTCCGTTGCCACGTCGCGCTGACGTACGCTAAACAAGCGCTGCCGTGCGCACAATGCAAACGAGCCCAAAGGCGCGCAAAAATAAGCCGACCATTGCTTAGACACAAAGTCAGACCTGGCAACGCAGCCTACGCCAATCATGTGTGAGAGATCTACAAGCTATGGGGCAGAGACGCCACCGTATCTTAGCAACAACTACAGCGCTCACTCTCATTGGTCGTGTCACGCTAAGAGCAGTCTCCAGACAATGGCATCGCAGACAGCTTGCTGTTACTGCTGTAGCCATCACAGGCAGTTGCAGCACGACGGACAGGGCGCTGTGATAGCTGCCATGTCGCTAACGCTAACCTGGTTGTCATGCCTGCAGCGCCTGTGCAATCACTTTGTCAACAATGCACGTTCGTGTGGTGAATGTCTATATTGCTGCTCAGTTCGTCCATTGTAGATGGTGTATGTTTGTGTGTGTCTTCTGGAGAACTATGTAGCTCCACAGCAACTACAGTAACTAACGTAATGGCAGGACCGCCCCGTGCAACGCATGTTACGCTGCATTATGGTCATGTAGTCATTTCAGATAATTTCGCTCCGATTACAGCAGTGTTTATCAACCCTTTCACGCCGCCCCCCCCCCCCCCCCCCCCCAAATACACGTACTTGATCTGGGACCCCCCCATTCTGTTTGACTCCGTTCCACAAGTAAATATTGTGAAAATAGCCGATCTACAAGCTCGAAACGCCTCACTCCACTCTGTGCTGCAGCTACACGGACACACAGACAGGGACACGGAGGGACCTACAACATGTCTGGACATGTCTGTGTAAGCGAGAACTATACTTCGCCAGTACAACGCTGTGTAACCGAGAGCACGTGCGCACGACCAAATCACAACAACACCAGGCGGCCGCCATCTTGCAGAAAGGGCTGCCATTCGCCAGCTTTCAGAAAAACAAGCAACCACCTTCATATTTTCTTTTTTTTTTTTTTTTTTTTCCTTTTGGAAATTTTCATCCCACGATTTCCGCGCGGACCACCAGGGGGTCCGCGGACCCCCTGGTGGTCCGCGAAACATACAAAATATAATTTCTTCTACTTATTTTTCATCATTTTGTAACTTTTACATTATACTTTCTTACAATTTTTTTTTTTTTTTCCCCTTTTTGCAAATGTTACTTACACAATTTGTCTACCCCCATATACACACGCCCACGCGGGCCCCGTGCGCGTACATGCCTCTAACAGCCATAATCCCCATCTATACTGCCCACTCTGTGCTGCAGCTACACGGATACAGAGACAGGGACACGGAGGGACCAACAAACGCAAAGCCCCGTGCGCGGCTGGGGTTGAGGGGGGCGTAGCCCCCCGAAACTCTAGTATTTAATAACACAACACTAAACATATATATACCAGTTGTGGAAAAAGTATTAAAATGTTTTACTTAAGTAAAAGTATCAATACTGCAATGTAGAAATACTCTGTTACAAGTAAGAGTCCGGAAGAAAGAAATTACTTGGGTAAAAGTAGAAAAGTATTGGTATCAAAATGTACTTAAAGTAGCAAAACTAGAAAGTGCTCATTGTGCAGAATGTCCCATTTCACACGTTTTCAAATGTATAGAATGTCTAAAAATCATTTGAAAATAGCAGATCTGCAAGCTCACAATGCGTCACATCGTGACGCATTGTGAGCTTGTAGATCGGCTATTTTCAAATGGCTGAGATGTGTATAGGGCTGAAGTGGTTAATGTGTATTTTGTAATAATAATCAAAATCTACAAAGAAACTAGTAACTAAAGCTGTCAAATAATTGCAGTGGAGTAAAAGTACAATATTTGTCTCTGAGATGTAGTGGAGTAGAAGTAAAAGTACAGAAATTTGGAAATACTCCGGTAAAGAAAAAAATACCTGAAAATTGTACAGCACAAGTACAGCACTTGAGTACATGTACTTAGTTACTTTCCACCACTGATATCTACTAAACAGGATGTTCTTAACTCCTGGGACCACTAGTAGTTCTGCTTTTCCGTCAAGCAATCTAATGAGGGACTCATTTTGGACCTGCTGGGTTGCTGTAGTAGTGTAGAAACCCAGATGTTTTCTAGTATAGCACTGAGAGCTGTCATAGTAAACTACACTGGTCATGTTAGAGCTGATAGTGACTACTAATGTTGACAGCACATTTTGATTCAGTTTTAGTTATAGTCTTTTGAATAAAATTCCATTTAGTTTCAGTCATATTTTAGTCATTCTGAAATGTTTTAGTTTTTGTCTAGTTTTAGTCGACTAAATATCATCAGATTATAGTCGACTAAAACTACAGTTGATTGAGTCGACTATTAATGTTTTCTGGCGGTGCCTTGATGGCGTCGTAATGGCTGATTATACACTTGGTTGCATGCTGAAAATAGCCGATCTACAAGCTCACAACGCGTCGCGCTGCGACGCGTTGTGAGCTTGTAGATCGGCTATTTTCAGAGCGCAACACCCGAGCGCAACCAAACATAAAAAATTACTTGTCTTTTAGTTCTAGTGGATCTCTTCTCCACTAGTCTTAGTTCTACTGGATCTCTTCTCCTCTAGTCTTAGTTCTACTGGATCTCTTCTGCACTAGTCTTAGTTCTACTGGATCTCTTCTCCACTAGTCTTAGTTCTACTGGATCTCTTCTCCACTAGTCTTAGTTCTACTGGATCTCTTCTGCACTAGTCTTAGTTCTACTGGATCTCTTCTCCACTAGTCTTAGTTCTACTGGATCTCTTCTCCACTAGTCTTAGTTCTGCTGGATCTCTTCTCCACTAGTCTTAGTTCTACTGGATCTCTTCTCCACTAGTCTTAGTTCTACTGGATCTCTTCTCCACTAGTCTTAGTTCTGCTGGATCTCTTCTCCACTAGTCTTAGTTCTACTGGATCTCTTCTCCACTAGTCTTAGTTCTACTGGATCTCTTCTCCACTAGATCCCTCTCTAACATTTAGTCTATCCCCCAGGGAGCATGGAAGGTGCACAAACACATTCATGGCAATCCAGCCAGTAGATCTACAAGATATGTTGTTTGGAAACCTAAGTGTTGGACGGAGTGAAGAACGGACAGATGGACTGATATCGGCAATTAGAGGGCAGGGTGTGTGTGTGTGTGTGTGTGTGTGTGTGTGTGTGTGTGTGTGTGTGTGTGTGTGTGTGTGTGTGTGTGTGTGTGTGTGTGTGTGTGTGTGTGTGTGTGTGTGTGTGTGTGTGTGTGTGTGTGTGTGTGTGTGTGTGTGCGTGTGTTAATGGCATTTCTATCTCTGGGACCCCAATTCATATTGTAAAATCAATGTTAATTTAACTCAGAGAGTGTACACATGGAACCAAATGGACCCGTTAGGGTCCATTTGGTTCCATTTGTACACTCTCAGAGTTACAGACCCATAAGGGTCCATTTGGTTCCTATTCATCATTTAGCTGGGGACCCCCTGGAACCCCCTCAAGTACCCCTGGGGGTCCCCGGACCCCACTTTGAGAACCAATGGCCTAGGTAGAATAATGAGAGCGGACGTAAATCTGAAAAGATTATTTTTTTAAATCATGAAAATGTGTGCAAATCTTTTGAATATATATAATTTTTTAAAGCGAACAAATCTTTGCTTTTGGGGGATTCTACAAATGTCAGGTTTCTTTTTTTTAAAGGGCCCCAAAATCATATCTATTTTGCCGCAGACCCCGATCTCAAAATATGTTTGTTTCAGGGACCACCCCAGAAGCAAAGAGTTGAGTTAAAAAATGTTTGCTTAAAACAAATGTGGATGTGGTGTGGAGAGAAGGAACATGTTGGTCTTACTTTCCCCTCCAGGAGTGCTTGGTGGTGTAGAAACAGGCCAAGTCTTTATTCTCTTTGATGACATTCATCTTCTCACAGGACCTGCAACACAAGAGGGGGGGGTGGGGGGGTGGGGGGTGTTAGATCAGGGAGAGGCACAAAAAACTTTTATACAAACTCAACATAACATAAAAAGGCAGTGGTGGAGAAAGTACTCAAATGTTGTACTTAAGTAAAAGTATTGTGGTTTCTTTTCCCGCCCGGGATCGAACTGGGCGGCAGTGGCTCAGGGTCCAGTAGAGTGGCCGGGTAGAGTGAACTGGAAACCCGCACGGTTCCCAGTTCGATCCCGGGCTGGGGCGCTCCCTTAGAGCTAGTGTCGAAGTGTCCTTGAGCAAAGACGCTGAACCCCTAATTGCTCCCGATGAGCAGGTTGGTGCCTTGCATGGCTTCCTCCGCCATCGGTGTGTGAATGTGTGTGTGAATGGGTTAATGGCACAATCAATGTAAAAGCGCTTTGGATAAAAGCGCTATATAAATGCACCACTTACCATTTTACCATTTTTCCGGGTGATACCGTGGGATAAACCTCAATGAAAATGTCGCAGCACAGAAGGTACGAGATCCGATGGATATTCTTCTCCAAGTCTTTTATTTGATCAACTTCAGGGGTATTCACAAAAAAGTGGCAACTGAGTAGGTCAAAATACAGTGCCCTGAGATCACTTAAGTACACACTTTTATACAGTAAATTCAAGACACGCGCTAGCTTCGCAGTCCCTCCTCCTCCTTATCTCAGCCAATCGGGAGCTAGGCTTATCACAAGCATTTGCATGAAGTTAACTTCTGACAATACAGTTTATGTTCCTGTGGCCAAACTATAACCTAAAATGGAATATTCTTTGATAATTCGTGTTCAGTGTGTCCTGAGCTTTAAAAAGGAGTGTACAAATGCATACATTTATATAAACATACAACAGTTAACAAACAAGAATTTTTAAGGAACAACATAATCTCTTCAATCGGACTGTTTTCTATCTAGAGAGGCTCCCTCTTTGATCAAACGGATCCCAAGACCTAATCACTGAGAGCCTGTTTTATCTTAACTACTGTAAACATCTTTACCACACGATGTTTATACTTTAACCCTTTAAGACCGGGAACGCATCTGTGTCATTTTAAGATTTCTTTGGCTATATAAAAATAGCAGATCTACAAGCTCATAGCGCGGCACTCACGAGCTTGTATATCTGCTTTTTTTTTTTTTTGTGAAAATGTGTGCAAATCTTTAGGTTGAATATATATATACTTTTTTAAAGCGAAAGTTTCTAACTCAAATCTTTTTACAAATTCACTCAAAAAAAAAACTGAACATTTTACAAATGTCTTGTAAATCCTAACATTTTTTTTTTCCTAAAGTTTTTTTTTAATATATTTTTTTACTTATGTTGCTCATTATTATTATCAGTGGTTTTCAATTTTTTTGTCTCAAGGACCCCAAAATAATATGTATTTGTCCGCGGAACCCCTCCCATCTAAAAATATTTTGTTCCAGGGACACAATTTTTCTAAAAAATAGCAGATCTACAAGCTCATAGCGCGGCACTCGGTGCCGCGCTATGAGCTTGTATATCTGCTATTTTTGAATAGCCAAAGAAACCTTGCGTTTCCTTCCCAGCCTTAAAGGGTTAAAGGAAAATAGCTCTGTGTTCAAATCTAATGATTAGATAAGTTTGTGGCCCACAGTCACTTATGCTATGAACATCAGATTACATCACCGCCGTTGAGTGTTTAACTTTGTCCATTGTCTATGTAATCCTGAGACGCTTTGGAAGAATGTGTCTTATTGAAGAAAGCCCTTCAATTCAGAGAAACAGGATAAGGATAATTCCTTTTAACAGGTCGTTCATGAAAGTCCTTGCGGTCTTGTTTCCAATGAGAACCTGTGAGCAATTAGGGGTTAAGAGTCTTGCTCAGGGACAAATTTCATTTCATCGACACATATGCTGACCTGGTCTGGAATCGAACCTGCGGCAACCAGGGCCTCTGGCTCCCTAGGCGCACTCACTAACCACTCAGCTATGGCCGCCCCTAAGTTGCTGGTTAAGTTCCAAGGCCATCGCTTCGGATGCTGTTATTCTGAATGAAATGACTCTGCTATGTAAAAGCCCATGTATATCAATTTTTAGCATATAATATGACAGTCTGGGAGATACTTCAGTATCAATAATGCAATACAGAAACACTCTGTTACAAGTAAAAGTCCGGAATTCAAAATGTACTTGAGTGAAAGTACAAAAGTATTGGTACAGTATAAAAATGTACTTAAAAGTACTCATTATGCAGAAGGTCCGATTTCAACCGTTTTGAAATGTATAAAATGTGTAAAAAAAAAAACATTTGAAAATAGCAGATCTACAAGCTCGAGCTTGTAGATCGGCTATTTTAAAATGGCCGAAATGTATATAGGGCTGAAGTGATTCATGTATGTTTTGTAATAATAATCAAAATCTACAAAATAACTAAAGATTGCAAATAATTGTAGTGGAGCAAAAGTACAATATTTGCCTCTGCGATGCAGTGGAGTAGAAGTAAAAGTACTGAAAATTGGAAACACTCCAGTAAAGCAAGTAATACCTCAAAATTGTACTTAAGTACAGCGTAGTTGTAATAAATGTACTTAGTTACTTTACACCACTGCATAGAAGCTTCAAAAAGGCACACACACACACAGATCATGGGGGCCGATTACATTTATGCGTAGTTGCTGAAACACTCATTTAATTACAGAGGAAGAGGACAGTAAACAGGGGGGAGGAGGGGGGGCATCATGTGATGTGAGCAACAAACCTTAGCCTAGACTGGACCTTTGAACTTTGAATTACAAGCTAATCAAAGATTAGGTAACACACACACACACACACACACAGACACACACACACACATTCCAAAACACTGCTGCCATGCGCACAAGCACACTTCACACATGCGCACAACATTTTACAATGTTCCTGTCACAGACAGACGCTATAGTCAGCCGAGAGAGAGAGAGTCCTACGCACACATACACACACACACACAGTCTCACACACACACACACACAGTCTCACACACACACACACACACACACACACCTCCACTCGCTGTCACCACCAGCAGCTCTGAGCAAACAGGAGTCAGTTAAGCTACCGTATCATATGCAACATCCTGCAGGTGTGTGTGTGCGTGTGTGTGTGTGTGTGTGTGTGTGTGTGTGTGTGTGTGTGTGTGTGTGTGTGTGTGTGTGTGTGTGTGTGTGTGTGTGTGTGTGTGTGTGTGTGTGTGTGTGTGTGTGTGTGTGTGCGCGTGTGTTCTCCGCTGCAGTGAGCTCTACTACGAGCCATAACCTGGTACCAAACACCCACATGAATGCATTCAATCCGGGAACGCATAGCCGTGTCATTTTAGACAGCAGATCTACAGGATCTACAAGCTCATAGCTCACGCTACGTGCTTGTAGATCTGCTATTTTGGGGGGGGAAATCATGAAAATGTGTGCAAATCTGTGAACATATATGTTTTTTAAATTGAAAATGTTTTACTCAAATCTTAAAAAAATATCAGTGGTTCTCAAATTGTTTTCATGTCAAGGACCCCCAAAATCATATGTATTTGTCCATGGAGTGCAGTGCAATGTTGTAAAAGATAATGTAGTCTATCGACCGTTTTCTTAAATATATATATATTAAAAAAAAGAAGAAAACAGGGTTAGTTGAGTTCTATGCCTTTGGTGGATTTAAATTCCAGATCATTTAGCCATCCAGCTTCTCAAACCTGGACAATAGATTAACTGGGATCCCATTTCTCTCAACGATGTCCAAAGTGTTTGCTTTGAAAACCTGCATAGAGATATATATATATATATATATATATATATATCCTCCATGTGTTCAGTTCATGATAATAAAAAGACAAACCCTGTTCACAAAGCCACCCAACTGCTATACAGGACACATGTTTGGATTGCACCATCAGTGCAGCAGGAGGACATGCATTACAATTGCAACAGCAAGTCAAAACGAAACCCTTTTCAAACCCTTTTCAAACCCAAACCACAGGCAGAAAGCCACAGTCAGAGACACATTCAAACTACAGGCGTACATAAGGACAGCTGCAGTAGCAGCAGCACAGAGCATGTCAGTGAGAAAGAGGTCCAGAGAGGGTCCTCCTCCACACACCAGGGCTGTGAATCGTCTGCCATCTCACACAATTCCATTCAGATTATTTGGGTCACGATTCAGATTTTTTCAAAACAAACGATTCTCGATTAAAAACTTTTTTTTCCCCTGACTCGGCCCAGAACTTGTCAAAAATGTCACTATACAAAAATACTGGATGTTTTAAAACCCATTAAGACCTGGATCTGTGTCATTTTTAGATTTGAGCTAAAAAGCATTATTTTACACTTTGGGCTATTCAAAAATAGCAGATATACAAGCTCATAGCGCGGCACCGAGTGCCGCGCTACGAGCTTGTAGATGTGCTATTTTTGAAAAATCGTGAAAATGTGTGCAAATCTTTGAATATATATATTTTTAAAGCGAACATTTTTAACTGAAATCGGCTTCAGGTCTCAATGGGTTAACCCATTGAGACCTGAAGCCGATTCTACATGTCTCCTAAATCTCAACAGTTTTCTGAAAAACGTATGTTTCTATATCAGTGGTGCTCAATCTTTTTCATGTCAAGGACCCCCAAGATTATATGTATTTGGCCGCGGACCCTCATCAAAATATGTTGTTCCAGGGACCCCCCAGAAGCAAAGATTTGAGTTAAAAATGTTCGCTTTAAAAATATATATATTCAAAGATTTTCACACATTTTCACGATTTTTCAAAAATAGCAGATCTACAAGCTCGTAGCGCGGCACTCGGTGCCGCGCTATGAGCTTGTATATCTGCTATTTTTGTATAGCCCAAAGTGTAAAATAATGCTTTTTAGCTCAAATCTAAAAATGAGACAGTTCCAGGTCTTAATGGGTTAAATAACAATTTAAATTAAAAACAAATAAAATAGAAAGATTTTTGGAACATGAGAATCGATTCTGAACCGTTTCAACATGAGAATCGATTCTGAACCGTTTCAACAACATGAGAATCGATTCCGAATCGTTCAGTATTCGGAACGATTTTTTTCCTGCAGCCCTACTGCACACAGCATCGCTCTCTCCTGTCCCGACAGCAAAAAAAAAAAAAAAAAAAAAAGCACCTCTCTCTGCTGCTGGCGGCTGGACTGTGACACGGGGAGGAACCTGAGTCAGCATTCTGCCAGGATCCCGGAAACAACTGACTCCAGTTTTCCTTCCTCTCCATTCCGGCGTGCAAATGATACAGGGAGCAGCAGAATAAGTCCAGGTGATAGAACCCTCCGTTCATCAAAAGGGAGGAGGGGAACGTGTTGTCTGGCGCGCACAGAGGGTGAGGGTGGTACAGTACATGTGCAATAAAAGGAGAATTCCAACAGTGTTGTTAACGGGACGCGGGCGCGGGCGGGTGTCACACCACCTCCACTCACTCACTGGCTGGCTGAAGGAACTGGAAGATATTAGAAGGTGGTGGCGTCTCATTAAACCATTAAGACCGGGGAGGGAATGCTTTCTGTGTGTCTTTTTAAGATTTCTTTGGGCCATTCAAAAATAGCAGATATGCAAGAGCTTGTAGATCTGCTATTAAAAAAAAAAAAAAAAGATTTGTTGCAAATCTTTGATTTTTTTTTTATGCGAACATTTGTCAAATATTTTGTTCCAGGGACCCCCCCCCCTTCCCCCCACAGAAGCAAAGATTTGAGTTACAAATGTTCGCTTTAAAAAGATATATATGTGCTCACTTTTGGAATATATAAAAAAATATATATATATATATATAAAATTATATATATATATATATATATAAAAAAATTGCAGATCTACAAGCTCATAGCGTGGCACTCGGTGCCGCGCTATGAGCTTGTAGATCTGCTTTTTTTTTTTTTTATAGCACCAAATAAACCTTAAAAAAGTGACACAGAAGCGTTCCCGGTCGTAATGGATTATAAATCCTCTGCTGTGAGCGATGTCTCTGCGCTGGATAAACAAACAAAGCTAGAAAACACTCTGGATGCAAAACGTTTATTGCATCAAGCAGCCAAACACACACACAAGCTTTCATAGGAGCTGCTATGTAATGAATCAATCCTAACGCTGGAGTGGGCTGGGGGGGGGGCGGGGGGGGCTGGAGGCTGGAGAATGCACAATAGGAGATGTTGGCAGCTGGCGGCATCGTGGCATGGAGGACACCACCAGACCACGTGCTCTTCGGTTTGCTTTAATTCTGTTAGTGTCTGTGATGCTGGTGTAAAAATAAGACCAGGGCAGACTCCTAGGACCTTGGTGGTCATATGATTGTCCTTCCCCGCCCGGCTCTCTCTTTCTGTGCGCATGCAGATCAATAGCAATAGTGAGCCGGCCATGAGCCCATCAGTTACAGCATGTGGCTCAATCTCAACCTTTTCCCGAGTCTGTGACCGCGCAAAATAATAATATTTATATCGTAATATATTCATTATATTATATATTATAATGGGGATCCCCCCCATTGTTTTGACTGCGTTCCACAGATAAAAATTGTGACAATACACTTCAGCAGATCTACAAGCTCACAACGCCTCGCAACGTGAGCTTATAGATTGGCTATTTTCTAAAATGTTGCCTCTTTCTTCTTATAATATTTGACAATTTGGCCAATGTGTTATAGTATAGTTTGTTGTAGTTTGTTATTTTTTTTATTAGGTATTAAAAAGGTCTTAAAAGTCCTTAAATTGTCACTTCACTATCACCTGGGGACCCCCCCCCCCCCCCCAAAAAAAAAAAGAATCATGTGGGGACCCCCCTGGGGGTCCAGACCCACAGGTTGAGAACCACAGCCTTACAGAGCTAGAGAGAGAGAGAGAGCGAGAGCGAGAGCGAGAGCGAGAGCGAGAGCGAGTATGGGAATATACCATAAGGCCAGATATAAAAGAAACCTGGCCTAAAGCTAAATAGACCCAAAAACAGCTGACATCAACACAACTCAGTCTCAGACAAAGTCTGGTGCAACTTTTCATGAAGTCCAGACTGTCTGTGACACAAAGTGATCAGAGATGTGTTTTATAAAGAGAAGCTGTGACACACAGAGATCACACAGTCCTACGCTGGTGTCTGCCAACCGCTGCTATTCAGCCAGACAGACAGACACAGCACTACCAAGAGGATTGTAGCAAACCTTCAAGTGGCCCCCCTGCGGGGTGGCCCCCGTAGTGCCGCGCTACGAGCTTGTAGATCTGCTATTACTGAAAAATCAGTTGGTTGGTACAAATCTTTAAATTGAAATATATTCTTTAAATATATATATATATATATATATATATATATATATATATAACTTTTGTATAGCACCTGACGAAGCTCACGGCGAAACGCGTCGTGCTAATAAAATACTTATGCAATAGTAAGTTGTCCATCTCTGTTCCCTGGAGTGTGCAGTCCCTTCTTTGAAGGTTCATCCCCTTTTTTATATTTTATATACCTGCTGACTAGACTTGCACCTCCAACGTTTTTTTTTTGGATGTGCAGGAGTCCCCTTTTTGTTTTCTCAAAAAGCTGTGTTCCAAAAAAAAAAAAATATATATATATATATATATTCAAAGATTTGCACAAACTTTTAAGATTTTTCAAAAATACCAGCTCATAGCGATGAGCTTGTAGATCTGCTATTTTTTCAATAGCCAAAGAAATTTGAAAAATGACAGAGATGCGTTCCCTGAATGGATTAGTGCAAAAATCCTGGTTCTGTCTAGGGTGGGAAACAAGCTCCACCCACTTGACAAATAAAGAGTACAATCTAAGCCAGTGGTTCTCAACAAGTGGTCCGGGGACCACCAGTGGTCCTTGGTTAACATAGCGTCACAATCATTTTTACCACTTAGCATTGGCTATTCAAAAATAGCAGATCTACAAGCTCATAGCGCGGCACCGAGTGCCGCGCTATGAGCTTGTAGATCTGCTATTTTTGAAAAATCTTGAAAATGTGTGAAAATGTTGTGATATCTTTTTTTTTTTCTTTGATTTTATTTTAAGAATTTTAAGCAAACATTTTTAACTCAAAACTCAAATTGCTTCTGGGGTCCTTGTTAGCACAACATTTTCAGATGGGGGTCCGCGGCCAAATGTATATCAATTTAGGGGTCCCTGGCATGAAAAAGGTTGAAAACCACTGATCTAAGCTACAGTGACTCAGGCTGGTGGTTCGACACCTTTTTGAGTGGCAGATGATTTTTTTTTTGTTTGTGTCCCATCAATCACTGTGACGAGTGAGGACAGGTTGTAGCTTGGTGTCATCATTATTGTAAAACGTTATTATGAGTCATCATGATGATGACATGAAGTGTCCTCTGCATTAACCCATTGAGACCTGAAGCCGATTCTACACGTCTCCTAAATCTCAACAGTTTTCTGAAAAACGTATGTTTCTATATCAGTGGTGCTCAATATTTTTCATGTGAAGGACCCCCAAACTTATATGTATTCGGCCGCGGACCCCCATCAAAATATTTTGTTCCAGGGACCCCCAGAAGCAACGATTTGAGTTAAAAATGTTCGCTTTAAAAATATATATATTCAGAAGATTTGCACACATTTTCACGATTTTTCAAAAATAGCAGATCTACAAGCTCGTAGCCGCGCTATTAGCTTGTATATCTGCTATTTTTGAATAGCCCAAAGTGTAAAGCTCAAATCTAAAAATGACACCGTTCCAGGTCTTAATGGGTTATAAGTCATTCAATTGTAATGTGCAGATACCCTGTATTCACGTATACTGTATGTTGTTTTGTTTACTGTTGAGCGAGAAACACAACGTTGCACATTAAGATATCATCTGGGGACCCCGCACAATATTTCGGGGAACCCCCTGGGAGTCCCGACCCCCAGTTTTGGAACCAATGGCACATTATACATGCGGCTGTACTGTACATCCTCTTTTAAAACAAACAATAATATCATTAAGAAACTGAATCCTCGTCCAAGCGGCTACGTTGACACAGAGGTTGTTTAAAGGAGACACACCATGAATTTCACTTTTTTTAATTTTTTTTAATTTTTTTGGGCTCCCCAGTGTCTCTTGTTCCCCAAAAAAATATATATTTTTAACATTCAGTCATTCATTCTCATTTCAGAGATTTTCAGAATAGGCGTGTCTGAACAGGCCATCTCAGAATGGCAAGTTTGCTTACATCACCAAACGTTCTGGCCATGTATTTTGACAGACAGAATTGCTCAGTACCGCACCCCTCTGCCCAACAGGACGTTTTGGTATTGCAGCTGAAAGTGCTTTATAAGCCTGAGAGAATTGACTTGGGATGAGTATATCTGAGTGTTGATTTAGGCTCAAACCTTTTGAAAATGGTTTGAGGGACATACACCATATGATATTAAATATCAAATATTTTTTTTAAATTCATGGTCTGTCTCCTTTAATATTATGCACACTCACTTGTTTATGCACTTGATTCTACGTCTATGCTCAGATTAACTCTCCATCTATCTTTTAACTGCATTGACGGATCCTGCACAATGAAGAAGTTCACCTAGCCATGCTACTGTAATGTGACGTGACAATAAAGTTTGATTCTGATTTTACGTTGACAAACCTAAGCCACAATGGTGTAAAGTAACTAAGTACATGACATGTACTCAAGTACTGTACTTAAGTGCAATTTTGAGGTATTTTTTTTACTTTACTGGAGTATTTCCAATACTTCTACTCCATGTCATCTCAGAGGCAAACATTGTACTTTTACTCCACTACAATTATTTGAAAACTTTACTTTACTTTGCAGGTATTAATTATGATATTATGAAACGTACATTAACCACTTTAGCCCTATTTTATACATAGGCTATTTGAAAATAGCCGATCTACAAGCTCGCGACGCGTCGTGAGCTTGTAGATCGGCTATTTTCAAACATTTTAGTACTTTTACTTTTGGTACTTTAAGTACATTTTGATGCCAATACGTTTGTATATGTTTGTCAAGTAAACATTTCGAACCCAGGCCTTTTACTTTTCTACATTGTGGTATTGCTACTTCTACTCAAAATAGCAGAATATCTCATATACTTTTCCCACCACTGATTGCGTTTACGTTGACAAACCTAAAAGTACAGAATATATATATCCTGCCAGCAAAGCAAGGTTCAACTCCAGAGTTCTAAGGATCATGTGACCTCACACACACACACGCACACACACCACAGAGCAGAAGCTCTACTCTCTCTCTCTGCATCACGTGACTTCAGATAACGGTCAGTCAGAGAGAAGAGAAGCAGCATGACACAACCCTTCATCACAAGCTGCAGTCCAACAGCTATTAATTATACTAATAATGTGTGTTTCTACACACTTTGATGTGAGCCACTGTGTTAATGCTGCCATGTGACATGTGATGTGATGTGAGCGGGTCTGTACAATGTGGCCCTCAGGCCCCTGAACACACTATAAATACAACAACGTGGGCTCCAGGCTTAACGCTATGGGTCCACACAGCAGGCTCCAGATGTGCAGCATTGTGCTGCTGCAGCAGCACACCTAGCAGCATCTGTATCATCATCATCATCATCATCATCACACAGAGACCCTCCAGTCAGGCCCCCACCCTGATTGAAGACCCTCTGATCTCACACACACACACACACACATAACGTCAGCCCCCCTCCCTCTCTGTGTGTGTGTGTGTGTGTGTGTGTGTGTGTGTGTGTGTGTGTGTGTGTGTGTGTGTGTGTGTGTGTGTGTGTGTGTGACTCTCTGTCTGTCTGTCTGTCTGTCTGTCTGTGTGTGCGTATATGTATATATATATGTGTGTGTGTGTGTGTGTGTGTGTGTGTGTGTGTGTGTGTGTGTGTGTGTGTGTGTGTGTGTGTGTGTGTGTGTGTGTGTGTGTGTCAGTCACCAGGCTAGCAGCTACTAGCATCATCAGCATCACAGAGACCCTTCCCCACCCTGACTGAAGGGTCTCTGCTCTCTCACACACACACACACACACACACACACACACACACACACACACACACACACACACACACACACACACACAAGGCTAGCAGCTACTAGCATCATCATCACAGAGACACTTCCCCACCAAGGGTCTCTGCTCACTGCTCACACACACACACACATAACGTCACCCCCCCCCCTCCCCCTCACTGGGGGGGGGGGGGGGTGCTGAGGCTAGCAGCTAGCAGCAGCAGTAGCCAGGAAGCAGCCAATCAGCCATCAGTCCGTTATAATATCTGTGGTAACAGATCTATACGAATCCAGTGGATCTCCAACATGGAGGAGAGAGCTCTGTCTGTCTGTCTGTCAGTCTGTTACCTGAGGAAGGAGATCCTGTCTGTCTGTCTGTGTGTCTGTGGGGGTCCGGGTCCCTCTCTCTGCCCCCCCACCCTCCTCCTCCTCCTCCTCCTCCTCCTCCTCCTCCTGGATGAGCTGTGCTGGGTGCTGGAGGAGCAGATAGATCTATAGATCTATAGATCTAGCAGGCTGACACAGAGCAGGACGCTGCCATCATGTTGCTGTTCTCTCACTGAGCTGCTACAGCTAGCATAGGACGGCGGGGGGGGGGGGGGGGGGGCTAGGGCGCATGCGCAGGGCCCCGCTGCTGTCATGAGTCTGTCAGCTGATTGGTTTAGTCAGGAAGTGCGGAAGTGGAGTTACCGCGAGATTAAGCTCTTGGTCCGGAGGGCCGGTAGTGAGGTCTCTCTAAACGGTCTGCTCGTCTCCGTCTTTAGTCAAAAATAAACGAAACTGTTTTTCTACTTACCAAAATAAAGATTGTTTTGTGTTGTTTGAAGTCTGTTCTCCAGGGTGGGAGGCCTCTCAGCACCCCACCTTCTCTGTTTAATACACTTTATGGGCAGATGATAAAATATGTCCGCCAGACGGGAATTATTTTTATTTGCTCCACTGCGCCCTCTACAGATCTGCTCAATGGTAATTAATATTGACTAAATCTGTAGGGGGCGCAGTGGGAAAAATCTGGGCGGACAATATTTAATTATCTGCCCATAAAGTGTATTATAGAGAGAAGGCGGGGTCCTGAGAGGCTTCCCACCCTGCAGAATAGACTTTGAACAACACAAAACAACCTTTGTTTCGCTGAGTAGCGACGTAGTTTAGTTTATTTCTTACTAAAGACGGAGGAGAAGCTCGCAGCACGGCAGTGTAAATGTTGTCTCTGTGAGCAGAGCACTTAGAGAGAGAGAAGTCACTAACGGCTCTCTCTCTGGACCGGGCGGGGGAATACCGCGATATCTGATCCAGGAGCGGTTGTTAGCCGCCCCGCCCGCATTGTTTTGTATTGATATAGAACCTGTAGAGGCTGACCTGGGGTCAGTGTAGCGAGGGGTCAGTGTAGCGAGTGTGTTGTAGAGAGGTGGGGGGGGGGGGGGGGGGAGCACTTCTCAAGTGGCCCTGATGACTAATAGCATCACATTCAATCCACCACGCATGAATAGAACAATACTTTAACAGTCGAGAAATTCAGCGCCCGAGCCGAGTCGAACCTTCGTCCCACGGCTCATTAGTCCAGCCAACATCCACCTGAGCTCTTTCAATTGAGGAAGTTGTGGCGCTTTGATGACGCTATAGGCTACCCCCCCCTCGATTCAAAACCGAGGGGAGAGTGCAGCGTCCTCAAGACGCCAGAACTTCCTCGGCTGAAGCAATCAGCTTCTTTGACGCAATGGAATGATGGCTGTACTGGTGAGCCATGGTTCATAGGTTCGAGTTCCACTCCGGGTCGGGACGCTGCGTTTCTCGGACCTTACAATAATGAGTTATGATGATGATGATGATGCCAGTTTATAACTTTTATAATATCAAGGGGTCTTCAACAGGGGGTCCGGGTCCCCTAGAGGGTCCTCAGAGTTACTACAGGGGGGGCCGCCAAATCTTTGTGTTCTTTTTTTATTTTTTACATTAACCACTTGAACCCTAGAATCATCCAACAGTATCTGTCAAACAAGTCTATGAAGCTATCTACAGTATGACATCTATGAAAAGGTTTAATCTGCAACACAACTGTAGGTATACAGTATAGTAGGTGGAGGGGGGTCCCTGCTTCATCTCTCTCTCAGCTAAGGGGTCCTTGGCCTGAAAAACATTGAAGACCCCAGTTTTAGATCATTGGGCAAAAACAATTTGCAACTGTAAATATACTAATATTTAAACATTAACTAGCTATAGCCGGATCATTGTTGATCATCATGAGTTATTAAGCTTTGTGTCCTGCATTTAGCTGACTGTCCTCAAGACTGTAGTCCAATGTTATTCAATTTGATCCATGCAGAGGAGGGATTGAACCCGTGGCTCCCACTCGCCAGTCCGACGTGTTACCAGTCATGCCTCCAGGGCAGGGCTGTTCCATGCTCCTTTTGGCAAATTTGACTGTGGGGGCTACACAGGGTTTCATGCATTACCGTTATGCAGCGCACGGACTAGTGTGCCCTCTAGTGAAACTTTACTGACACTGCAGCATTGCTTCACTAACTAACTAGGCTTTTTTTCTTTTGAAACAAAAAAAAAGGCATGGGTTTCCGAGGCTACTAACTAACTAACTAATCTAAGTACCATGATATTCTAAACCAGTGGCTCTCTAACTGCTTTGTCTCAGAGTTCACCCCTTGTAAATAACTTTTTCATCCATGATGACAGTGTAACTTTACAGCACCTAAAGGCCAGTCCACACACAAATGCAACTACTTGCAACCATTATCTCCCAATGGTAGTTGCAAGGAGCTGCATTGGTGTGGACTGCCCTTAAAACTGTTTTGTTGCAGGGAGTTGTGACTAGTTCCATTGGTGCGGTCGTCTGGCCTTTACATTTATGTCACATTATGGCACGTAAATATATAATTATTTTCCCCCTCACGAGGAAAACTTGAGAGAATATAAGTTTCCATTACGACAGATTGAAAATGACTTTATACTTGACACGTTGCTCTGTGGAGATTGTAGATCTGCTATTGTTGGCCAGGAGATTTGGTGTAGATTGAAAAGGATTGCACAGTAGTAGTCAGGTCCTCTTTACTACTGAAGTGAAGTGATAGGTCTATTGATAAATTCCAAATATTATTTTCTGCGGCGCCCCACGGCAACCACTTTGAGAAACCCCGGAACTAAACTAACATTCTGGTTCAGAACCAGAAGACTGAGATGAGTAATAGTGAGAAGAAAACTACAACAACAACAATAAGAATATGACGAACAATTTGGACCAGAGATCTGATTAACCCTCCCTTCAGCCAAATGAGAAGGAACATCAGAAGAGAAGAGAGGAATGACATTATAGAACTACTTCTGCTGATAGAAAGACACCCTCCTTGTCAAATGTACACTTTTTCTTGGGTTTGGAAACAAGAGTGACTCTTGAAATGGTCTGACTGGATGACAGACCAGCTGACCTGGTATTGTAAACTGCACCTCCATGTGCTTTTTCTCTGCATAATCTTCTAAATAAAGTATTCAATCAAGCAAAGACCCAGCCCCAACTGTTTCCAATTTCAGCAGAAGATTGTGGTGTCATTTGTGTCACTGCATGTGGTCAGTACAACAAGGCAGGTGCAATGCCAACCGAGAACCACCAGAATCTATGGTGCAAGACTGGGTGACAGTTGTTTTACAAGTCGTTTCTGGACAGTGGTGGAAGAAGTATTCAGAAGTAAAAGCACCAATACCACAGTATAAAAATACTCTGTTACAAGTAAAGGGCCTTTGTTCAAAATGTTACTTGAGTAAAAGTACAAAAGTATTGGCATCAAAATATACTTAAAATACCAAAAGTAAAAGTGCTGAAATGATTGATGCGACGCAGCATTGTGAGCTTGTAGATCTATCTGCTATTTTCAAAAGATGTTTTATACATTTGAAAACTTGAAATGGGACATTCTTTCACTTGTAACAGAATATTTCTATATTTCAGTATTGATACTTTTACTTCAGTAAAAACAATGGAGTACTTTTTCCACCACTGCACCTTGGCCAGCTGGTGGGCAGAAGAAGCAGTTTAAAAACCAAATGAAGACCCCACTGAAGGCATAGACCCCACTGAAGACATAGGCTACCATATCAACCCCTCTTAATTGGAAGAACTTGCATCCTGCCACAGCCTCTGGCATTGCTCACTCCACAACCCAACACACACACACACACACACACACACACACACACACACACACACACACACACACACACACACACACACACACACACACACACACACACACACACACACACACACACACACACACACACACACACACACACACACACACACACACACACACACACACACACACACACACACACACTGTGTAGATAAACGTGCTAAAAGACATGTTCCCAAAGCTACAAAAACAACAACAACAACTTATGGTCACAAATGTGAGTGACCTGTGGAATTAAACTGAAATAGCGGGTGGAATTTGCAACCCACCAGACAATTTAGGTGCTTCTAGGTCTTACGATTTTTGCATCATGAATTCATGATCACTTTTAGTGGAGAAACAACAATGATGACAACAGAAAAAAGGACTGCTTCTTGGACTCCTAAACATGTTGTCTAATATCACCTAGCCTTAAATTTTAGGATATGCTTATGGTCCAAGATTGAAGCTCTGTCAAAGGAGAAATAAGCCTGTTTAGCTCGGTCGGTAGAGAATGAGACTTTTAATCTCGGTGTCGTGGGTTCGAGCCCCTCATTGAATGCAAAGATTTGCCATTTAATGGTATGGGAGAGTTTGGGCAAACTATGATACTCCTCTATCACTTTAATCTGTAGATGAGGTACTCTTTTTTTCACACAAAAACGTGGTACTCATTCTGAAGAATACAAGAAGTTGAAAGATGTAGTGCTAATGAACTTTAACGAATCATTTACTTGATCAGAGCATTTCATGTTCTAACTTTAACATCAGGTTTTTACAGAGGTACCGTGGCTTAGCTGGTGAAAGCGCTTGTTTCGTAAACAGGAGATCCTGGGTTCAAATCCCGGCGGTACCTTGAAAAGCAAGCACTGATTTCCATTGTTATCGTTTTCTACTCACTGCATTTTTATTTGTAGTGAATGTTTGCATGCAAAAATTCAATTTCTTCTTGTCTTAAATAATCACAAGAGGTTTATAAAATAAAAATGCAGTGAGTAGAAAACCATAACAATATAACTCAGTGCTTGCTTTTTCCACGTATCGCTGGGATTTGAACCCAGGATCTCCTGATTACTCAACAGGCACTTTCACCAGCTAAGCCACTGTACCTGCTTAAAAGCCTGATGTCAAAGATAGAAGATGAGATGTGCT
Organism: Gymnoscopelus microlampas; assembly: GCF_963454915.1. NCBI lineage: Eukaryota > Metazoa > Chordata > Actinopteri > Myctophiformes > Myctophidae > Gymnoscopelus > Gymnoscopelus microlampas. Next base: position 40,223,658 of record NC_139959.1, on the reverse strand, counting down.
GATCAAGTAAATGAATCATTAAAGTTCTAAATCAATACATCGTTCAAGCTATATCGTACATATGGAAAGAAACAAGAACAGAGATGTCTTTCCATACGGATAGACAACAGCGTAATCTATTGGACATGCTCAGCCTGTAAAGGGCAGTGCATCACACATTTTCTGCACTTTGTAGACTTCAGCATGCATATATGAAATTATAGAGGTGTATCATAGTTTGCCCAACACTCCCATACCATTAATTGGCAATTCTTTGAGCCCTATGCGGGCCTCGAACGCACAACACTAACATCAAGAGTCTCATGCTCTATCGACTGAGCTAACCACGCTTATTTCATCTTTTACAGAGCTTCATCTTTCGGCCACAAGCATATCCTAAAATCTAAGGATACATGGTAGGGTGTAGGGTGACACCTAATGTCTGAGGGTGGTGGTAACATTGCCAAGGGGTGAAGGGTATGTTTGCAAAACACAGTGAGTAGAGTAGTGCTAAGGAACAGTATACATCCCCAGAATGTTCAATAATAATAAAATAATAATTAAAGGTAGGGTAAGTGATATTTTTTGGTTAAAACCAAAAGTATTTTTTTTAAAGGTTAAAATACTATATTCTGATAGTAATCATTGCTACAGGGTTTTTTCAGTAACAGATGTCTGCCTGTCTCTCCAGCTCTTTAATAAACAGAAAATACATTTTTTCGGTAGGTGTCAAAATCTCAGCCAATCAGGAGAAAGTACCCATTTTTAAGCTTAATTTGTATAGTGTTCCAGTTCCAATTTTGCATGCTCATTTCTTAGTGTCATCACTTCCAATTTAACTTGTTTAATCTATATCCTGATTGAGTTCTCTATCCTGATTGGATAAAATTGGAAATGAAACTGAAACTGAAACGAAAATGCATTTTCTGTTTTATAAAGAGGTGGAGAGACAAGGAGACTCCTTTTACTGAACAAACACACTCTATAGTAATGAGTACTATCAGAATATAGAGCTATTTAACACTTATTTTAACCAAAGCAAATCACTTACCCTACCTTTAACTAAACAAGTTGTGCATGTTATACTGTACTTAAAGGCATACTGTATGATTCAAGCTGTATAGCATGAGCCTGAACCAAAGGACCATGCACTGTTCATCAAACAATTGTTGTAGGAAGAGTTACAAAGCAGACATCAAGTTAGACTCAATTCAATTCTGTCATCAAGTCATAAATGAAGATTTTACGGATATTTCACGTTATCTCCCACATCTCCCACACAAAAGCCTAATAGGACAAACCCAGAAATACACCAGATCAACAAAGAGTAAACACCCAAATCTAGTTAATCTTCCCGGAGCGGTTGCAGGACTGTAAATGCCCCCCCCCCCTACCCCCCTTAACAGATTTACTAATTATGTGTAGCCTACTCTGGGCCCTCAGACCATCGCTACAACAAAGACACCTGGCATCTCGCCCAAAGTGTGAGTAACTCACCGCGAATGAAGGTACAGGGGAAACATCTTGGCCTCTGTGTGTGTGTGTGTGTGTGTATGTGTGTGTGTGTGTGTGTGTGTGTGTGTGTGTGTGCGTGTGTGTGTCTGACTTAACGCGGCAGAATAAACCTGAGCAGCATCAGTCTGGGCCATGCAGCGTGGTGTGGTCACGCACCAAAGCATCTGATTCAGTAAGCAACCATGTGCTGCCATTTAGTGTAACTCAATTACACACACACAGAGAGACTAGACTTTTTGAGGATCCTGCTTTTACAGGCTCCGGACAGTGGCTCCCATTGGGGCTTCTGAGAGAAGCGGGCCAACTGCTCCAACACACGAACTGCCATGAACTTCTTGATTTGGTTCACATGAGTTTAACTGCTGGAGGACGAGCTCCCATGCTGGGTACAATCAATAGATCATTTGACATGAGAGTTCCGGTTGAAAGCGGATAGAAGCATATTGGGATCTTCTTATCACCCCTGACAACCTCTTTTTTTTTAATGATTTGTACTTTATTTTTATTTTGTGGACAAACAAACATATACATTTCTATTCAACAGATGATGCAGACATTTTTTTTTTTGACAAGACATACAATAGACATTACAAAGACATTCTTAAACCAATAACTACATTACTGACGATTATAACAAGACAAGACATACCATACACAACATATGAATGGACAAAACAGACAAAATACAAGACAAAAAAGAAAAAAGATAATACAAAGACAACAACAAAGGAAACAACAATAAAAATAAAAATACAGTGCACAGAGGCCTACTGCCAACAACAGTCAACCCCAGTCCTACCCCAGACAAAACTAACCCAAGTCCCTAAAATGTTGTTGAAGCTCACATAGCGAGCCGGAAACGTCACCCAAGACCTGAAACGTGTAAATGATAATATCCCCATTTTAAATCATATTTATCCATCCTGTTGAGCAATCTATAAGACAATCTTTCATATGCGGCCAGTTGACCCAAGGAAGTAGACCACAGAGAAGGAGCCGGTGCAGATGGGTCCTTCCATGCCCTGACTACCAATCTCCTGCCTAACATAAGGGCAGTTTGAACCCACTCAGCTAACGGGGGAGATACAGTTCGTAAAATAGAGGGGTCACCCAGAACAAAAAGCCTGGGAGAGAAGGGGATAATCAGCCCTGTCATCCTCTCTAGCTTCACATGTATAGCACCCCTGACAACCTCTTAAAGATACAAACATTATAGCCAGTCTATTTCTTTGGCTTCCAACAATCAATTTGAGCATCGTGGAATTGAACAGGAACACAGTAATGCATTCATTTGTATTTAACCTGGTTCCAGTTTTCAGATCAAACCTTTAGTAGGCTACTTTCCACTTTTGGTACTTTAAGTACATTTTGATACCAATACTTTTGTACTTTTACTCAAGTATATTTTTAATTCCGGAGTTTCACTTGTAACAGAGAATTTCTACATTGCAGTATTGATACTTTTACTTAAGTAAACAATGTGAGTACTTTTTTCCACCACTGCTGGTAGGCCAGGCCTACTATTGCTTGGACCAGACAGGTACAGTATAGGCAGGAAGCATCCAGTAGATGGCGGTAAGGTTGTGCCTTGCATTGAGCTTTATAACAGGAAGTAACACCATTATGATACTCAGAGAGCTCCGGGGCATAGAGGTATTCACCTGTTTCCTAGGCCAGTGGTTCTCAAACTTTTTCATGTCAAGGACCCCCAAATTGACACTTATTAGCCCGCGGACCCCCATTTCAAAAGATATGCCAGGGACACCCATAAGAGAAGATTTTTTACGGCTCTAGCAGTGATTCTCAACTATTTTAATTTCAAGGACCCCCAGTTTGACATGCATTAGGGCTACAAACCCATAAGGGTCCATTTGGTGCCTAATCTATCATTTAGCTGGGGACCCCCTGGAACTCCCCTGGAGCTTGTAGATCTGCTATTTTATTTATTTTTTTAATCGTGAAATGTTTTGCAAATCTTTGGATTTTTTAAAGCGGAAATGTTTAACTCAAATCTTTGCTTCTGGGGGATTCTACAAAATGTCTAAATCCTAACAGTTTTTTTGTTTAAATACTTACGTTGCTATAATATCAGTGGTTCTCTTTTTTCATGTCAATGACCACCCAAAATGATGTGCATTTGTCCGCTGACCCCCATCTCAAAATATTTTGTTCCAGGGACCCTCAGAATCAAAGATTTGAATTAAAAAAAGTACATCAATGATATATTCAAAGATTTGCACACATTTTCACGATTTATTTAAAAAAAAAAATAGCCAAATAAATCTTAAAATGACACACAGATGCGTTCCCTGTCTTAAAGGAGCATTTCACACCTGGAAGAACGTAGTCACTCAATGTTAATAATATTTGTAGTAGATAACAGTAGCAAAATTTGAAATTTGCACCCTATGTCCAGAAAAATATAGAAGTCTGTGTTTGACTGGGGTTTGACTGGACTGCTGCATTACTACAATGACCTATAGCAGATCTACAAGCTCACAAGCTTGTAGATCTGCTATTTTCAAATAGCCAACAGGGCTGAAGTGGTTAGTGTATGTTTTGTAATAATCAAAATCTTCACTGTAACTAGTAATACACATTTTCAAATAATTGTAGTGGAGTAAAAGTACAATATTTGCCTCTGAGATGTAGTGGAGTAGAAGTAAAAGTTTTGAAAATCGGATATACTCCAGTCAAGTAAATATATATCAAAATGGTACTTAAGTACAGTACTTGAGTAAATGTACTCATTTACTTTCCACCAGTGTTTGGAACGCAGTTAAAAGTTTCAAGTTGCCATCACAGAAAAGGGCTAGGCAGTAGGCTTAATTGACCTGACATGGTTTTTATTAACAAACATTCAGACACAATAATAATAAAACAAAATATTATTAACAGAAACAGGCCTTCAATAATTAAATAGATAGTTCACCCCAAAAATTACTAATTGTCTATCAATTACACACCCCATGAAGGCTCAAATTACTTTTTTTGTCGCATTCCTAAGCCAATAATTTGATGACTGGCGAAAAGATGCTAATGTAACCGGTAGGAGACTCAAAGTTGACTCTTTGTGTCTCCTACCGGAGCCACCTCTGGTCATCAAATTATTGGCTCAGCAATGCAACAAAAATAAATAAATCTACATGAAGTCAAGTCTCCATGGGGTTTGTAATTGATAGAAAAGGTAATTTTGGGGGTGAACTATCCCTTTAACAAACACAAGCCTTCAATAACCATGAACAAAAACAGTTCAAACTCGTTGGTAAACTCCATCTAAGGCTAAATACCGGCATGAGACCGATAGCGATACCGTGAGGGAAAGTTGAAAAGAACTTTGAATGTTAGCAGAGCTCGGGCATTTGAGGACAGAAACAATCAAATAGAGCGTAACATATTATTCCCTGTCTGCAAACAAGGACAGAGTAAAAAACTTCGCAACACCGAACAGGAAGACCTCGTTTGAGAAGCTCAGCACAGCTAGTTCTACTATAGATATTCTTATATAGATATATAGATATAGATATACTTATATACCAGTAATATATATATATATATATATATATATATATAATAATATAATATATATTACATGTTTCAGCTTTTAAAATAAAGAATCAAGGCTTCTAACCTTTTTACCTGAATTTCTCATCAATGTTGTCACCTTTCAGGCCAAGGTGGATCTCTATCCCGCGTGGGTGAGGGCCAATATGTGGAACATAGAGGAGGCCACTACTCACGAACTGGTCATTGAGAAAGAAAAAACAACCTATGTCAATGCCAACTTATTTTAAATATAATAAAAAAAACCTATGCATGTCAAAAACTGGGTGTACTTCAAATTAATAAGGTTGATCGCTGCGGGTATTAAACAACGCACCAAACAGTACCTAGAAGGGTCAAGTGTAGGCCCGACCCGGTCCATGTCACTTTAAGGTATAAATTTGACCCAGCAGGGGGATGGATTGAGTCACTTTTTCTCAACGTCTGGTTCGGGGGCCCACCAAAAATAAAAAAATGATATACTTATATAGATATATAGATATAGATATACTTATATAGAGAGAGATATATATAGATATATGGGTATAGATATTATACTTTAGAGGTGCGACGAGATGTCGTGGCTCCTCTCACCTCAGTCGCCGTGAGATTACGAATTGTACACAGCAGAACCGGCTCCCAGGCAGAGTAAAGCTGACTTTGGAAGATATGATAGAATATTTGACTTTTATGATGAAGAAGACACGATTCCCCCCTCTCCGGTAGAAGAGACACAGGCCAGGGCTGCACAGGTACTGTTGTAAGCGCCCTCGATGTAAAGAATGAAGTGGATTGGTTTCAACGGGTGTTTTTATATTTCTTGGAAGCACCATGGATCAACACCGTGAAAACTATGAAAAAAAATAGAGAATAAATACTTTTACAAATGTACCAAATATTTCATAGTTTCATTCTACAATAAAGCAGTGCATGCATTTGAATGAATTACTTCAGTACAATTCAACAATAAAATACTTTTCAGTCGATTGTAATTCCGTGATTCAATACAAGTAAAGTCATTTAACATAGAAACCCAAGCAGACATAAAGCAAAATGCACCATAACCAAAATATCATAGACTCAAACAAAAACAAAAGTAATAAAGCCCAAAGTAAATAACACATGAAAACCCAAAACAAACAATCCTATACCTTGCTCCGGCTATCGAGGGGCTAATAAGTTGTTTGAATGCCACCTGGAACCTTCATTCATCGTCACCCATCATAATAGTTGCCTGTCAACACAATAATAATACAAAAGATTATTAACAAAAACAGGCCTTCAATAATTAAATAGATAGTTCACCCCAAAAATTACTAATTTTCTATCAATTACACACCCCATGAAGGCTCAAATTACTTTTTTTGTCGCATTCCTCAGCCAATAATTTGATGACTGGCGAAAAGATGCTAAGGTAACCGGTAGGAGACTCAAAGTTGACTCTTTGTGTCTCCTACCGGAGCCACCTCTGGTCATCAAATTATTGGCCCAGCAATGCGACAAAAATAAATAAATCTCCATGAATTCAAGTCTCCATGGGGTTTGTAATTGATAGAAAAGGTAATTTTGGGGGTGAACTATCCCTTTAACAAACACAGGCCTTCAATAATCATGAACAAAAACAGTTCAAACCTGTTCAAGCTGGTGGTAAACTCCATCTAAGGCTAAATACCGGCATGAGACAGCGATAGCGGACAAGTACGAAAAGAAGGAAAGTTGAAAAGAACTTCGAATGTTAGCAGAGCTCGGGTGTTGAAAATCAGCCATTATGACGCCATCAAGGCACCGCCAGAAAACCTTTTAGACGACCAAATCAACTGTAGTTTTAGTCGACTATAATCTTATGATATTTAGTCGGCTAAAACTAGACAAAAACTAAAACATTTCAGAATGACTAAAATACGACAAAAACCAAACAGAATTGTATTCAAAAGTCTATGACTAAAACTAAATCAGAATTTGCTGTCAAAATCAACACTGCCCACAGAATGAACCACCTCTTCAAGTGACGAGTGAGGAACCGGGGGCCGAGGAGGAGGAGGGACCCAGATGAAGGTCTGTCGGGGGGCAGCAGACCCGGCTCCAAGTAACACCAGGCAGAGACCACCCCGCCCATCCAGGAACAACATGGTCACTGGACCGGTACCGGAGGAGGAGGAGGACCATCACCCGTTTCAGGAGATCCAGCAGGCTGGGTTCCGCATGGTGCATAGGGAGTTGGGCGCCCTGCGGCGGGGTCTTCGGCACCATGGTGCAGGAACTAGGGAGGAACCGGGGCCGAGGAGGAGGAGGTGGACCCAGATGAAGGTCCGTCGGGGGCAGCAGAACCGGCTCCCAGGCAGAGACCTGATGTCCTCTGCAATTTCCTTTGTTAAGCAAAGCAAGGCAAATTTAGTTTTAGAGCACATTTCAACAAGGCAAGTCAAAGTGCTTTACACCAGTGGCTCTCAAAGTAGGGTCCGTGGACCCCCAGGGGTCCTTGAGGGGCTTCCAGGGGGTCCCCAGCCAAAAGGTTGATAGTTTAGAAGTAGGAACCAATTGGACCATTTATGGGTCTGTAACTCTGAGAGTGTACAGATGGAACCAAATGGACCAACACTCTCAGAGTTATATTAACACTAATGATACAACAGTGTAGCTTGGGGGTTCCAGAGAACAAAATGGTATCAAATGGGGTCCATATAGCCTGATGCATATCATATCAAACTGGGGCCCTTGAAATTAAAATGGTTGAGATTCACTGCTATAACCATAAAAAAAAAAATCTTCTCTTATGACAGTGGTTTTCAACCAGTGGTCCGGGGACCACCAGTGGTCCTTGAGGGAGTTCCATGGGGTCCCCAGCTAAATGATAGATAGGAACCAAATGGACCCTTTTGGGTCTGTAACTCTGAGAGTGTACAAATGGAACCAAATGGACCCTAACGGGTCCATTTGGTTCCATTTGTACACTCTCAAAGTTAAATTAACATTGATTTTATAATAAAAATTGGGGTCCCAGAGATAGAAATGCCATTAAATGTGGGTCTGTAGCCCTAATGCATGTTAAACTGGGGGTCCTTGAAATTGAAATGGTTGAGAATCACTGCTAGAGCCGTAAAAATCATCTCTTATTGGGGGTCCCTGGCATAACTTTTAAAATGGGGGTCCCTGGGCTAATGTGTGTCAATTTGGGGGTCCTTGACGCAAAAAAGGTTGAAAACCACTGTCTTATGACATGAGAAACCAAAACAACAATCAAATCGGAACAAACATTTCAAACAACAAACATTTGGAACACTGTCACTCAACAATTCAATCTCAGTCAGTTTCACACAGCCAGCCAGTTCAATCAGGTGTGAGTAGTAGAAATCTAAAAGCCATATTAAAATTGGGTTTGGTCATTTGGTCAATGATAAATGTTGCTGGGATTTTAGAATATGGTACAGACCTGCAACGGCTCCAGAGCCTCACTCACTACTACAGACTGACACCATTTTGTACTAGGGTGTGGCTGGCTGGTAGTGATTGCAATTGGCAATCACTGGGGTGGCTGATCAGTGACTTCATTGATTGCTGAGACTGTGTAAGGTTTGAGAACCAGTGCTTTACACAACATTAAGAACATTAAGACAGTAAATCACATTATAAAATGACATATTAAGGACCTGTTAGGATGCTGAATGTTGTGCGTGTCATCCTGAAGTGCTCCCTGTCGTCCAGGTACAGCGGTACGGTCTTCTCTGCATAATCACGGATCTTTACTCTTGCTTGTAGTTGGCGTTGTACAGGGTCTGCCAATCCTGCCATAATTTGCAGGAGATGTCGGTCCATCCTCAAATCCTGGTCCTACAGAGAAAATGGCATAATCTTATATCTTATAGCCAGATTCAATGTATTTGTCACTCACTCATACAAGTGTATGCAGTGAAAATATTGGGGTGTGTGTGTGTGTGTGTATGTGTGTGTGTGTGTGTGTGTGTGTGTGTGTGTGTGTGTGTGTGTGTGTGTGTGTGTGTGTGTGTGTGTGTGTGTGTGTGTGTGTGTGTGTGTGTGTAACTGTGTATTATGCTCTGCAGACTGCAGTGGTGGAAAGTAACTAAGTACATGTACTCAAGTACTGCACTTAAGTACACTTTTGAGGCTTTTGTACTTTACTTGAGTATTTCCAATGTCCAATACTTTTACTTCTACTACAGTCCATCTCATATGCAAATATTGTACTTTTACTCCATTACTATTATTTGACCACTTAGTTACTAGTTACTTTGCAGATTTAGCTTATATTTGTTTCCTCCAGGATGCATACATTTGAGGTGGAGTCTCCTTCAGAAAGGATCACTTTTAAGAAATCTCTTGCCCCCTCGAAGAAGGTGGCAGCACCACAGATGGCAGCACCACAGTAAGTGTCCTATATTGTGAGTTTGTTTTCAGGAATGAATATTGTTTATCGATGGCCCCTCTGCAGGAAAGAGATTGGTCCAGACAGGCATTTTTACTTTTTCCTACCAGTAGTGTCTTTGAGGAAGTTGGTAACGCCAAAGTAAGTCTTTTTGAAACTCAAACGTCCTCTATGGTCGATTTGCTTTCAGGAATGAATATGGTGTTGTGGTCATCTTACTGTTTATTGATGGTCCCTCTGCAGCAAAGAGGCTGATCCAGTGTCATCAGTAAGACAGCCTCCAGATCACTCTTACTGCTGACAGTGGACCGGTGTTGCATGAAGAGAACTTGATATATCTCATACTACACAGAATGTAGAAAGAAGTCGGTGTATTTTTACTTTTTTTCTGTGCCATGTTTTTCTAAACTTCTTTTTGTTCCCTCTAGGATAAACACTTTTGAGGTAGAGTCTCCTCCAGAGAAGATCACTCTTACGAAAACTACTGCCCCCTTGAAGAAGTTGGTAACACCACAGTAAGTCTTTTTGAAAGTCAAAATGTCCTCTGGTCAGACAGGCGTCCCTGCAAGGGATGAACATCAACATAAACAGTGGAACAAAAACTAAGTTCAGCCAGAGGGATGTGTCTTTCTGCAGGAAAACACCTCGGCACAATTATATAGTGGCTGATAGAGGAAAAAAATGCAATATATATGCGTTTTATATTTAGGCTCAAATGTACCTAATTAACCTTTAAACACCACCCAGCCAGCTTGAAAGTGTCTGGTCAAGTTGTGTCATTGTAGGTTTTCTCATTGGTACTGTAAAATGCATTGCTACACATGATGCAGTGTCATCAGTATTACAGGAGCCTCCAAACACACTTTTTTCTGTGCCATGTTTTTCTAAACTGCTTTTTGTTCCCTCTAGGATAAACACTTTTGAGGTAGAGTCTCCTCCAGAGAAGATCACTCTTAAGAAAACTCTTGCCCCCTTGAAGAAGGTGGAAGCACCACAGTAAGTCTTCTCGAAACTCAAGTTTCCTATATGGTCAATTTTGTTTCAGGAATGAATAGTTTTGTTGACGGCCCCTTGATTGTCCCATTGCAGCAAAGAGACTGGTCCAGGTCCATCAAAAACACTCAAAGAATCTGAAATGCCTGCAGAGGTCCGAAGAGAAAAGCCAAAGTGAGACCTGATTGCTATCTTTTATTTATCAGAAATGTTTTATATACTTGTTGTACCAATGGGGTGATTACACAGAGACCAGTCGCTACAGGTGCAGACATTTCAGATTGGCATGACAAAACAACGCATCGTGCCAAGCGGCGTGATAACTGATGAAACAAACACAAGCCGACATCAGTCTAGGCCTGTCACAATTAATTGTCGCTCAAATAATTGCGATAACAATTTAATTGCGTTTCTATCATTGAACATTATTAATATCAATTACATTTCTGTTTGGCTTTTAGGCTTCATAAACAAAAGGTGCACAGATACTTAAAAAAAACATATCGGGAATAGCCGTTCTACAAGCTCAATTATGACGATGATGCAAAAAAAGTATTACCATTAACTCAAATAATTGCTATTATTTAATAATTATGACAACCCTAATTGAGCCTCCTAAAGTGTCTGCATTTGCGTTGTCCCACCGTTCGCATACAGCATCAAAATGGGAAGGAGCGGTGCTACTCTGAACCTTGCACTGAAAAGGTTCCAAATATTTTCACTTTTATGCATTATGTTAAAACATGATGCAAGAGTCCCCCTCATGCATACTCATGTACATGCCAAGTGTGCCGCACCACTGGAAAACAATAGTTTTGTCGACACGTTTCTAGCGGCGTCTCGTGTGATCGCCCCCTGTAGTAGTTTTGATGAGCCACATCAGAGGGCAATCAAGTTGCCCTTATTTTGACTTGCTATGATTTAATAACTACAGTGTTGCCATCATGTATTTTTATTATAAGCAAGTTTATGCTTGATTTTCGCTTGTAAATATTTGTAGTTGCGTTTTTTTGGGCTCGTTTCCTAATGTCGTTTAAACCAGTGGTTCTCAAACCTTTTCATGTCAAGGACCCCCAGATTGATATGCATTTGCGATTTTCAAATAGTTAATGTATATGATTGTAGTGCTCATAGCCTAGTTGCTTCTTTTGGGCTTGCTTTCATAGACCTCATTGCTTATTTCTCTCTATATAATATAACCAGTACTTCTGTATGTATTGTGAAATCTTTCTAGTTTGTCACAATGTGAACAATATAACCAGTAGCAACGCTTGTACTGATAAGATAACACAAAACCTACGTGCAAAATGTAAGAAGTTACAAATGAGTATAAACAAGACGTGTCTAACAACGGCCTTTGCAATCCCAGGTTATGGATAATAAGTTACTACGTGTGCAGTTTGTGAATGAGATGGCAATGATGTGTTAATGTGAGCAAAACCAACATTCACCTGCAAAATGGTTGTCCCCACACAGAAATCAGACCACAAGAGCAGATAAAACGATATAAATAGAGGTTACGGGAATCCTGTCATGACGGAGACATTATCAGGGTGTGTGTGTGTGTGTGGGGATGGATAATTTATCCTGTGTGCATCGCTAGATGCACAACACCCAGCACTTTTGTAATGGTTTAAAAACAATCTGGCCTTGTGAGAAATCTTAAATCAGCCATCACCCACGCTTTTGTGGGACTCTGCTTACTAGTGTAGCTGAGCTGTGTAGTTCGCTGTGCTGTGTGTGTGTGTGTGTGTGTGTGTGTGTGTGTAATACTTTCCTTAAGTTGGAATGGACACTTTTACAGACAAATGCTCTTCTAGACAACTCGCTGTAAAAAACAAACAAAACATAGTTTATGTGTAGCAAATATGTGCCTTATAACGCCTGTATAATGTCTAATAGCCTGATAATCTCAACCAGAAAGGGGATATGGTTATAATGGTTGGAAAAATAGGAAATCATGTCCAAAAGCTCTATTACAGTCAGCACACCCAACAGCTTGTTAGAAATGCTGGAGCCCTCTTTCACAGCAGTGCAGGGCTGTGCCATCATGATGTCATCGTAAAAGGGTGTATTGAAATGTGACTTCTCCCCCCCCCCCCCCCCCCGCACAGGTTACAAGGCTTCTCAAGTGGACCATCCTCTATGATTGCACTGGAAGCTTATGAGGAACAGGATATGGGTATGTTTTAAGTATTGTAATATAATGATCCACCCCTTAGCTTATTTATCTACAAATATCAGACATCTGCTTGACATGCTGTATTTAGTCTATTTACCTTTTGACATAATTGCACAGCCTAACGGAAAGTATAATTTAACCGTTTCAGTTCATCCATCGCCTGGGATCCATGCCTTGTCTGCCACACAGCTCTGTGCGTTTCCTCTCGTACCAGTGGCTCTGCAGGCCATTGATGAGGAAAAATTAAGAAAGTGGTTCAGGATACTCTGGCCTGCCACTGTAAAGAGTAAGCAAATATCTGATTGATTTTGTTTGTTTGTTATTCAATGTCCTGACATCATTATTTAAGTAAGTCATATAAATGGCTTTGTTGAATCATTTATAGATGCAGGTAACTACCAATATAAGATTCCATTTTGCCCTTTAAAATAATATATATTTTTTATAATATAATTACAGAATTGTTGGCAAGTTGATAACAATGTTTGACGTAAAACTGGTTACAAGGGGATTATTGTCACTAGTGTGTGACAATTATGTTGGCGCTGGGCCTCATTTATGAAATGTGCGTATAATCAGATTACAAGTGTTTCCATGAACATACTATCATTATTCTTCTTATTGGTACCCACAACACTCACATGTGACTTGTATATGCGTTTGGAAACATGTATGAAGGCTCCCAGAATGCCTTATTCTCTATGCAAATTCAATTGCAGTAGTGCCAAACCTCACAAACAAATGTTCCGGTGCCCAACGGAGAAAAGGCCTGTTCAACTTCACCAATTGCTCATTTTTGACGCAAGATCTATAGGGGCATAGACATGAGGCAAATTTAAACCTTCTGTCCCTAAGCATGTTGAACAAATTACATCCACATTTGCAAAGTGTTGTGATATCACAGTAGTGTTGTTAGCTGCGTGTCCTGCGTCTGACTCCAAAAGGACGCATTAATCTCACTATTGATGCATCCCCTGGACGCACAATGTCTTGGCCCAAAACGAATGTCTATTAGAGATGAGACACTTTTTGCTGTCTCATCCCAGCATTTCGAGGTCTCCTCTGACTCTGAACTGATTAACAAGTTATAATGTGTCTACCGGTAATCAGCAATTCAAAACCATTTCTGTTTCAGTCCTCACATTAACTGTAATCTGTGTGCGTGCTCATGTGCGCTCAGCTGAGACTTTGTCTCGAGTATAAATTAAGCATAAAATTGCATTGATAGACAGGGGGACATTATCATTGAACAGTTACTTTGGAAAACACCTGGAAGCAACTTGACAACAACTGCGCAATTGGTTCAAAAGAGAAGGCAGGCACTTCTAGTAGGGAGGGGGCGGTGCTCAATGAGAGAGAGAGAGAGAGAGAGAGAGAGAGAGAGAGAGAGAGAGAGAGAGAGAGAGAGAGAGAGAGAGAGAGAGAGAGAGAGAGAGAGAGAGAGAGAGAGAGAGAGAGAGAGAGAGAGAGAGAGAGAGAGAGAGAGAGAGAGAGAGAGAGAGAGAGAGAGAGAGAGAGAGAGAGAGAGAGAGAGAGAGAGAGAGAGAGACTGACTTGTTTTTCTCCCCCGCCCCCCAAAAGTGTATATATACAATCATGTGTATGTATTGTAATGATGCCTAAAATGTGATTATATAAAAACATATGTGTAAATAAAACATATGTTTCCTTTTTGGCTTTGACTTCTGATAGCTGCTGCAGGCCACATTGACCCAGACGTGTTTAGGTGGTATTCCTATGGAGGCGTGTTGATGGGCGTATTGGAGGACATGTGCCACAACAACTTGTGTGTTGGGAAGATGTTACTGGGCTCCCAAGGGCAGAAGCCTCTGTGGGTTGATCACAGTGCTACAACGGTGAGATGCCTCTCTGCCGCCTTTTGTTTTTGTACTTAACGTACAGTATGTCACTAGGGTTTGGGCGGTTACACGGCCTCCACACCTACGTCGCACCGCCGATCCGACCGATATGTCGGAGTCGGTGTCAGGGGCTTGGTGACCTGGTGTACCCTTCTCTTGTGCCCATATATAGAGATCTCTTACAGTATCTGTCTACCCGTGTCCCTTTTATGGCCATATATGGAGATCACTGATGTTATTATATATGCTGATACATACTGGTTGGATCGGTGGTTCTGGACAACTGGATATCCATATTTGGACATATCGGTCGGATTTGCGGTTCTAGACAACCGCATATCCGAACAACTCGGCGGCGGGCACTACACTGCCTCGAGTCCTTGCCGATGCTCGAGCTGAGTTTGAAGTCTGTAGGTCCCATATGCACATGACCAATATGTGCATAGCAGTCGGATCTGTGGCTCTGAACAACCGGATCTCCATATATGCTTATATGGACATCATGTTTGTTTATGGTTATGTCTGAGTCATAGTGACATGCCTCTCTCTATCTCTATATCAGGTTTGTTTAGTTATATCTGAATCAGAGACGTGGCCGTTGTCCTGCCTATATATAGGCGCATGGGGTTTGTTTATGGTTACGTCAGAGTGACGTGGCCCGCCAGTCCTCTCTTAAGCAAAGTTTAATATAGGAACTCATTATGTTGTACCTTTTTTTTAATTGTTCCAACATTTTTGATTAGTCCAATTTCCAATCGTATAATTGTTCTAGAAACACTTATATTATTAGACTCCTGCTACCCTGTCTAACTTGTGCATTTTCTTTCTGCATTAAGGTATATCAAGTCTTGAACGGCGCTGTGAGTGTAAAAATTTATGGCACAGTCTCCCTTTACAACCCTGGACTAACCTTTTATGGCACAGTCTCCCATTACAACCCTGGACTAACCTTTTATGGCACAGTCTCCCATTACAACCCTGGACTAACCTTTACTGTTCCATGTGGTGAGCATTTGACAATTCATGGCCTCATAGTATTTCTATTTTTCACAGTTTGTGCCGCAGTGATTGCATTTTATTTTCTAGTTAGTAGTTCTTACAGTAATTATATTTTTCAGTTTGTGACACAGTGATGTGTTATTTACTAGTTCCTTATTGTATGGTTCTATTCACACAGGGCATGCACATGAAATCAAAAACCTCACTGATGAGCCAGCTGTACTGTACTTCTACAGGATACGCAGCGAAAATGCTGATTAAATTTGTCATCCTACAAACAGTGTGATATGTGGAAGAGCTCCCAAATGATTTTATTTTGTATTTTTTGTAATTAATAAAGATTTTCTAAACACCATTTCTTTATACATTAATCCTGGTAGGTCCTTGATACTAATATTGTCACAATAGTTTAGCGTTATTGAATAATGTACTTGAGTGCACATTTGTATAATGAAGTTATTTTACCGTTTCATCCTGGCAGTGGGTGCTAAATACAGCTAATTAAAACATATCCAGCGTTATAAAATATCTACATAATATCTATGGAAGACCCTGCACTGTACCACAGTGGGGCAGTTTTCAGACAATTCATAATATGATTGGTCTTCACTAATGCTAATGAGATGGCACCATTTCCGTGTTCTCCCTTTCATGGGCTTTGGACAGTTCAGAAATCTGCCTTCCAATGACTAATAGAGATTCCAAGCTAATGGAACGTTAGAATGCTGAAATAGAAGCCTGCGTCCATAAATTGTTTGAAATCTTGTTTGAAATGACCAAACCTACTGAAGAAGTGAGAAGCCAGAGCATTAGTGAGGACCAGTTCTATGAAGAAAAATTAAAACGAGTAAAGTGCTCCTTAAAATGTATTCTTTGTTGGCTGCAAGCGGTTTCATATTCAGATGTACTGAAAGTCTACACATGAGCTCAAAATACAAAATGGTACACAATATCCCAAGCTTGTCTGAACATTTCTATTAAAGCTGCGGCAGGATTGTTAGAACCGGGGCACGGTGGCGCAGTCGGTAGCGCTGTCGCCTCACAGCTAGAAGGTCCTGGGTTCGATTCCCGCCAGGGACGCTGTGGGCGCTGGGGGCGTGTTCTCTCCTCCACGTCATCGGCGCCCATACCCTAGGTGGGGTTGGTGAAAGGGCCTACTCTGTGTGGAGTTTGCATGTTCTCCCCGTGTCTCCTAGGGTAGTTAATACCCTCACAAAAACATGTAGTAATCCTGGTCACTATACTGCCTCCCCCTGGTCAGCCGGGGCGCCTGATGGAGGAGAAGGGAACTGGTTGGAATAACGTGTTCCTTCCACGCGCTATGTCCAACCAGGGAAACTCCCCCCTGTCGGGTGATAAGAAGCGGCCTGCTTGCTCCTCATGCATTGAAGGAGGCATGAGCTTCAGCTTGGGCTCTCCCTAGGCTGGCAGAGGGTAGGTAGTGCCCAGGATTACATAGGCAATTGGCACTGGGTGAAAAAAATGTGGGTTACAAAATCGTGGGATAAAAATTATATATAAAAAAAAAAAGGATTGTTAGAACCTGAAAAATCCTTGCCTAAAGGTTTGTTTATAACATACAGCCATGTAACGTATTCCTGATAGTGGAAATTAAAAAAAAGTTTGATTTAAAAATATTTATACAACAAGACATAGGTATGAAGGATGCCATTTGTTTCTGCAACAGAAAAGCGTCACCAGATAGCGTCATATCTTGTCCAGAATTTTTTTTTTTCCCTCATAAATACTGTCCAACAGTTCTTTTTTTTTATGCAGCCCTGTCTGGAGGACCCGTTCACATGGAACTGATTACAAATCATTGTAATCTTCAGTGTCTTGAATAAAACTATATGCCATGTGGATGGAACTACTACAGCTGTAAAAATGGGTTTTCCACTAAACTGCCCCCCCCCCCCCCCCCCCCCCCCCCCCCCACACACAGTCGTAAAAGTATGGCAGTAAGCTACAGTAGCCTTGACTGATTTGTAACTATGCTTAAAAGAGATCCTTGCTGTCTCCGTCTTGGCAGTCAGTTTGTGCTCTTGGTAGTGAAACGGAGAGACACAGGGTGGCACTGTGGTGCAACACCTGTCGAATTCGGATGATGCCTCAAAATACATGCTTTCAGCTCTGAGCATTTTCTCACTGGGAATGTTAAAACCCAAAGTGGACAAGGTGAGTTGCGGTATATCCCAAAATGTGATGAATAATCAGGATTTATCAGGATTTATCTTTATTGAGACTTAACAGGCTGATAAACAGACTGATCATGAACAAGACTTTCTGATTCAGAATTGTATAAGCCCTACATCAAATTAAACTCATGTGGATGTAATAACTCAAACATAAATTCCGTGAGCCCACAAAGTCAGTTGCTAATTCCTGTCACTTCAAAACGAATGGAAAAAAGCGGCATCCGCTCACTCAACACTGTGCAAAAGTCACATTTTTATTGCGAGCCCGGCATTATGCCTGAAGGTCTTAGGACTCGAAGGACGCAATCAAAATACAGATTTTTCCTTTTTGTCTCTGCCAGGCCGAAAGTCATGGCGAGAGTATGTTTTACCCCCTGTCTGTCCGTCCGTCTGTGTGTGTGTCCGTCTGTCTGCGAGCAGCTAATCTCCGGCACCGTTGCCCCGGTCGCTCCGAAACTGTGCACACACTCCTGGATGCCAAATTTTTCACATGGGCCTGTTATAGCGCCACCAGGAGGCCGATTTGTGCAAACCCCATTTACTCTTACAGATTTTATCCAAATGTCGGTACATAGTATCTCTACAGTCATGTGATCAACACGGATTCGTCCGATTTTCCATATTCCATCCTCATTGGCTAAGGTTGGCTTCCAAAGTTTGCAGGATTGGTCAGTTTTCAACAAAATGCCTCAAATCATGAACTGTGAAATTGCACACGCACATTCCCACTAGGCCGAGGAAGAAATGGCACCCTTTTCACATTGGCCTGTTATACCGCCACCAGGAGGCCACAATAACGTACCTGACCTAGCAGAGACCTGTGCTCCGAGGAACACTTTTTCTAGTTTGTTTTGTTCAGCTCCAGCACCTCAGCTAAGATGTATTAACAGATTTTCATCTCACTTTTCTAATGAAACGACTTGAAAAAGTGTCACCAGATGACACATCAATTCAGGTCTCAGATTTTGGAAACAGTTGTCTAGATATTGACATAACTGTCCAAGATCATTGGTATATCATGATGTAAATTCAGTTTTATGGTGGTGTGTCTCTTGAAAGGCTAATTCAAACAATTCATTCAGCCTATAGAAACAGTATGGTAAAACAGACTGAAAGCTTGGACCCTGATGAGGCTCTTGAGCCGAAACGCGTTGGTCACATGTGCGTTTTTTAACTTTGCCAAAAGTCATGACAAAATAAAGGCTTTTTAAAACTCAACTGAGCGGAGTGCCTTGGATCTTTCTTAAGTTCACCTGTTTTTCATACTTGGATGTCAACCTACTACTACAAGGGAAGGGACTTAAATGTGTTGATCTACAATTGAACCCTCTCCACACATAAGCTCCTTCATTTATTAAATGTTGACCCCCTGTTCCTCTGCTGAAAATCCATTTTAATGGTACAATCTAACTGGAAAGTGACGCTCCTTGGAGTGCATATGCCATTTAAGAGAACATCTTGAATAAGTGTGAATTGTTTTGAATATCTTTTAAACATTTGAACAACACAAATCTTGTATGGGGGTCCTTGGCACAAAATGCTTTCAGCTGATGGTCCGTGGCCAAATATACATGAATTTGCTACAATCGCAGTCCTGAAAATGAATTTGCAGTTCCATCACTTTGAGGATTTATCTAGGGGTAAAGGTTTTCCAAAGTGAGCGGGAAGGTGTAGGAATGAGAGAGGGAGAGAGATTTAACAATTGGCGGCAGATTGTGGGTCTGAAATGAAAAACCATTGAACCATTTAAACATGCTCACTTAGTAAATGGCAGACCTTCCTGTCTTGTCCCTGTTTGTAACCAAACACCTTCTATACATATTTAAGACAGCACATAATAAATTCACAGCAGACAGACAGCACTGAGGGGCGGATTCCTGGTGGTAGATGTCTGTTTTTTCTGGGGTTTTTCAAGGTATTTTTATTCAAGGTTTTTGCATTACACACAAAACTAAATGGAGTATGGTACTCCGAATCCCACCCACCTCTCAGACCCTCAAGGAAACATCAAGAACAAAACATACATGGAATAGATCAAATGCTGCAATAATTATAATTATAGACTACCACTACCCAAACAAAACAAGACAGAAAAACAGACAAGGGGTTCTTTTCCTTTTAAAAGTATCAGTAATCTGGCCAACAAAGTACAGAAGGTCCAGTGGTGGAAAGTAACTAAGTATATTTACTTAAGTACTGTACTTAAGTACAATTTTGAGGTATTTGTACTTTACTTGAGTATTTCCAATTGCCAATACTTTTACTTCTACTCCACTACATCTCAGAGGCAAATATTGTACTTTTACTCCACTACAATTATTTGAAAACTTTAGTTACTAGTTACTTTTCAGATATAAACTATGGTATAATGAAACACACATTAACCACGTTAGCCCTATTTTATACCTAGGCTATTTGAAAATAGCAGATCTACAAGCTTACAACGCGTCGCATCGCAACGCGTTGTGAGCTTGTAGATCTGCTATTTTCAAATATTTAGTACTTTTACTTTTGGTACTTTAAGTACATTTTGATGCCAATAATTTTGTACTTTCAAAAAATTTTTTTAAAAATTTTTAATTTTGGACTTTTATTTGTAACAGAGTGTTTTTATATTGCAGTATTGGTACTTTTACTTAAGTAAAGAATTTGAGTACTTTTTCCACCACTGAGAAGGTCAAGACATTACCTTTGATATCACATAGTGACACATCAGGCCAAATGTAATTAGTTACTTTCCACCACTGGTAGTATTTGTCACTGGACTGTCTTGTTGCATCTCATTGAGGAACTTCCTTAAACCTGACGAACATCAGAGTGATGATCAGAGCAGTGGTGAAAGATGTGATGGACACAGACCTGCACTATACTGTGTGTAAGGCCGCAGGATAAAATGTGTAGAACCTAACACATAGTGTGAAGCAGCAATACGCCGGCCAGGCGTCTAATAATAATAATATTTATATTTGAACCAAATCTCAAAGTGCTACATAATAGAACAAACAAAAATATATAAATAATCATAATAATAAAACAGTGAAATTAATACAATTCAAATTTACAAGTTAAAAAGGTTAAACAAGACACGCATGGCATCAATGAGTCACCACAAGTCGCCACGAGTCGCGCCACGAGTTAGAATAAAAGATGGACATACCAAACGATTATCATGATTCAAACCCATAGAGGTATAGTTCATACCAAAATAAACGACACGATTGTACCAATTTTAAACATGGGGAATCATTTTGGAGATGCACAGCACCGGTGGTTCCAGTCAGTGGTTCCGGCCTCCTGATGACGTAAAACTGTTTCCGGTCCGACCGGATCTGAAAACCCCAAAATGCCAATAGTACCCCTCCGGTCCAGTAGAGGTCAGGCTCACCGTATCAACCCGCTCCGTTGTTTGTTTGCTGCTCAAAACATCCAGAGAAGAAGAAGCGGCCTCCATTGAAGCAAAATGGCCGACGTAGAGATGGAGATGATGGCTTCTTCTACCAGAATGAATAACGGCAGCGAACACATCATGTAAGAAACACCTTATTACTGGAGAATACACCACATAACCCCCTCTCCTCCCCCTATCTAAACGTGCTTCTCGTTACGTTAGAGGATAGCGGTAGCATTGTGGAAGCTAACGAGGCTAGCTAGCTAGCGCGAGCTAACGCTCTCTCCACACATTGCTAAGCTCGAGCGGTTAGCTTAGCATATTAGCTTCATAGTAGCTTTAGCCTTTTTGTAGCTGGAGCGTCTCTGTAAGAAGCACACCGTGTACCTAGAGGTGAACAGAGGGGGTCCGCGGCGTCTCGCCCCTTGAAGTGTCATGGACCCCCGCCGCCGCACGGACCACCACCTGGTGGTCCGTGCGGCGGCGGGGGTCCCTGACACTTTGCCCCGGTCTGTTTATCCTTAAGGGGGGGGGGGGGGGGGCATCGGCACGTTAGCCTAGCAGCACGTCAGCTAATCTCTGTGTCTATAACGGGCTGGCTCTTATCAGGGGGGGGGGGAGTACTCACATGTTTTACTTAAGTACAAGTATCAATACCGCAATGTAGAAATACTCTGTTACAAGTAAAAGTCTGGTATTCAGAATTAAGAGTATAAGAGTATTGGCATCAAAATATACCTACTAAAAGTAAAAGTACTCTTTTTGCACAATGTCCCATTTCACAAGTTATATGCATAGCCTTTGAAAATAGCAGATCTACAACATGTTTAAAAAAATAATAATAATCGAAACCTACAAAGTAACTGGTAACTTAGGTTTTCAGATAACTGTAGTACAATATTTGCCTCTGAGGTGTAAAAAGTATTGAAAATGAGAAATACTCCAGTAAATTAAATATACCGCTACCCTAAGTACAGTACTTGAGTAAATGTACTTTCCACCACTGATGACGACAAGTTGTTTAAACATACAGGCCATGTTGGTGGAGTCATTCTCTTTATCCACTATACTACATACATCAGGTGGTTCTCTAACTTGTTCATGTCAAGGACCCCCAAAATGATATGTATTTGGCCGCCGACCCCCATTTCAAAATATGTTTTTCAAGGGACCCCCAGAAGCACAGATTTGAGTTATATATTCAAAGATTTGCCAAAAAATAGCAGATCTACAAGCAAAACATTTAAAAAAAATCAAAACATTTCACAAATACCAGATCTACAAGCTCATAGCGCTATGAGCTTGTAGATCTGCTATTTGTGAATAGCCAAAGTATAAAAAAATAATGGTTCAAGTGGTTACACAGATGCGTTCCTGCCGTTTTGAATGAGTTTTGTAACCCATTTTGGGTTGGCTATTTGTAACGATAGCTTTCAGGTCGGGAACCCCTTTTGAGGTTGTTGTTGCCATGTACAGTATATAGCAACGTACATTTTTGTAATTTTTGAATAAATATTTGATGTTTTTCAGAAAACTCAGGCCTCAGGCCTAAATAGATTAAAGTGGTGGGTTATTGTTCATCCTTAACCCATTAAGGCCTGGAACGCATCTGTGTCACTTTTTGGATTTGAGCTAAAAAAGCATTATTTTACACTTTGGGCTATTCAAAAATAGCAGATCTACAAGCTCGTAGCGCGGCACTCGGTGCCGCGCTACGAGCTTGTAGATCTGCTATTTTTGAAAAATCGTAAAAAATGTGTGCAAATCTTTGAATATATACTGTATATTCTTTTAAAGAGAACACATTTAACTCAAGTCTTTGCTTCTGGGGGGTCCCTGGAACAAAATATTTTGAGATGGGGGGGGTCGGCGGCCAATTGCATATCATTTTGGGGGTCCTTGACATGAGAAAAGATTGAGAACCACCGATATAGAAACATACGTTTTTCAGAATACTGTTGAGATTTAGGAGACATGTAGAATCGGCTTCAGGTCTTAATGTGTCAATAGAATATACTAGTATATGTGACAGGTTTGTCCTGTGTGTCTTGCTGTGAGGATGAGCTTGATGGTTCATCATAACCTGCTGTGAGTTAGTGATGGGCCGTTCACGATCGATTTGTTCATAAGAACTAGTTCGTGTTCATTGTGCTGTGAGTGAGTGAACACTCATCATACTACTCTCATCTCCTCACAGGAAACCAGACCTGGAGAGCCATGAGAGGAGCGGCAACGAGGAGGACAGTGGAGATGTGTCTGAGGAAGGAGAAGAGGAGGAGGAGGATGAGGAGGAGGAGGAGGAGGTGGGTTTTAATACACCTAAGAATGTCTTTGATAAGCTGCTGTAGAGACACATCGTAGAACACTTTCATAATAATAATAATAGCTTGAATTTACCTAGCGCCTTTCATAAACCCAAGGGCGCTTTACATCAAAACAATGAACAACTAACAGACAAATGAACACACAAAACAACAAACAACGATATGCCATAAGCCTGGGAGAACAGGTGTCTTTTCAAGGCAGCTTTAAAAGAGTCCAGTGTTGGAGCATGGTGAATCCCTATTGGGATGGAGTTCCACAGGGTGGGGGCTGCCACACTGACGGCTCTGTCCCCGAAGGTTCGCCTGTTTGCTTTCACTTTGTTTACTGTTTGTTTCCATTGTGGTCTTAATACATAGATTTTAAATGTGATCATTTTAATGTCTCTAATACTGCAAGACTCAGTCAAGTAATTGGCATGTTTTAGATGTATACATTCAATGGAAACAATTCAAACAATGTCAATCTCACAATTGTAGTCAATTAGAGGAAAACACTCCTTATCACAGTGCAATATCACACGCCATATTCAAAATCAAAAACAGCAGAAGAAGCAGATCTACAAGCTCAAAACGAGCTTGTAGATCTGCTACCTTTGTGTGACGCTGTAGTATGATCAAGTAGGGCGTTAAAGTCATTGACTGCCAGAGTTAAATCATCGTCTACAGCTGCCCTTTTCACTAAACTTTATACAAGTCATCTCTGTCGGTACCTGATTTTATGGGTCACACTTTTTAGTGTAACACCCGTCACCGGAGCTGAACTCTGTGGAGCTGAAACATGCGCCGTGGGCAGTCGCCAAAATCGGTATTTCTTGTAAAATTAAAAACATAGTGATTGTTCATAGTTGTTATAGCGGTGTAAAATGCAACCATATATGAATTTACGAAAAAAAAGAATACAAAAAGATATCATATATGATATCACGATATCATGGCTTTGATAAGATCTGTCAGACCTTTAAAGGGGCTACACCATGAATTTCATTTTTTTTTAGGTTTTTAGTATTTTTTGGGCTCCCCAGTGTCTCTTGTACCCAATTTTTTTTTTTTTTTTAACATTCAGTCATTCATGCTCATTTCATGGATTTCCTGAATGGGCGTGTCTGAACAGGCCATTTCAGAATGGCAGGGCAAGTGATGTCACTTGCCCTGATTTTGCATTGATGATGGCCAGACAGAATTGCTCAGTAGCTCCCCCCTGCCCAATAGGACGTTTTGGTATTGCAGCTGAAAAAGCTTGGAATGACAGACAGTCAGATTGTGAGAAAAAATATCTGGATGTTTTTTAGGCTTACAACCTGTTTAAAACGTATTAGGGGGCAATATTTATATATAATATATTTTTTTTAAATTCATGGTGTAGCCCCTTTAACCCATTAAGACCTGGAACTGTGCCATTTTTAGATTTGAGCTAAAAGGCATTATTTTACACTTTGGACTATTCAAAAGTAGCAGATATACAAGCTCATAGCGCGGCACCGAGTGCCGCGCTACGAGCTTGTAGATCTGCTATTTTTGAAAAATCGTGAAAATGTGTGCAAATCTTTGAATATATACATTTTTAAAGCGAACATTTTTAACTCAAATCTTTGCTTCTGGGGGGTCCCTGGAACAAAATATTTTGATGGGGGTCCGCGGCCAAATGCATATAATTTTGGGGGTCCTTGACGTGAAAAAGATTGAGCACCACCGATATAGAAACATAGGTTTTTCAGAAAACCGTTGGGATTTAGGAGACGTGTAGAATCGGCTTCAGGTCCCAATGGGTTAATGATGTGCTGCTTACTTCAGGAGGAAGCAGAGACCAACGAGACCAACGGCGGAAAGCAGCCAGAGACGACGGCGGCGGCGGCGACGACGACGACGGCGTCCAAGCATCACGGCGGCGGCGGCGGCGGCTCCGGCGGCAAGCACAAGCGTAAGAAACA
Source organism: Gymnoscopelus microlampas (assembly GCF_963454915.1). Taxonomy (NCBI): domain Eukaryota; kingdom Metazoa; phylum Chordata; class Actinopteri; order Myctophiformes; family Myctophidae; genus Gymnoscopelus; species Gymnoscopelus microlampas. The sequence continues at coordinate 40,198,372 of NC_139959.1, read as the reverse complement.
CAAGCACCGGAGCAAGCACAAAAAACACAAGAGAACCGCCTCCGACGAGGACAAGGAGCGAAGCAAGCGCAGCAAGCACCGACACAAGCACAGGAAACACAAGCGCAAGGAGGCGGCGGGGGGAGGGGGAGGGGGAGGCGCCTCCTCTCCCCCCGGGGGCGGGGGCGGGGGTGGCGGCGGCGGTGGCGGTGGTGGTGCCGCCGCCCTCCTCCTCTTCGGCGGCTCCTCCTCCCACAGAAAGACTGAGTCGTCCCCCTCGTCGGGTCATCCCAGTCTGGACGACCGGGCTCTGCTGGAGGACCTGGAGAAGCAGAGGGCCATGATCAAAGCTGAGCTGGACAGCCAGCTGATGGAGGGCAAGGTAGTAATCAACCAGTGGTGTAATAGTAACTAAGTACATTTACTCCAGTACTGTACTACGTCTCAGAGGCAAATGTTGTACATTTTACTCCACTGCAATTATATGAAAACTTTACTTACTAGTTACTTTGCAGATATGAATTATTACGTTATAAAACACACTATTAACCACTTTATCATTATTTTATACATAGGCTATTTGTAAATAGCAGATCTACAAGCTCACAACGCCTCGCATCGTGACGCGTTGTGAGCTTGTAGATCTGCTATTTTCAAACATTTGAGTACTATTACTTTTAGTACTTTAAAGGGTAAGACCACTTTGGTAGAGGTTTGGGTTGTGTAGTTACCTTGCCATGATGTAACTCCAAAGGTGGACAAGAAATTAAAAATAATTGCTCCATTGATTAGAAATTGATCTTTCAAAATATGCTCCTCATTGACTTACATTGTACGGTAAAACAGCTCTCAAAGTCACTCTTTTAGCACATAAACAAACGCAAACAAAGTTGATTCAGACAATATAGAACATCACCAAACCCAGTACTGTTTTTTTTTAAATATAAAAATGTTAACTTCCTGTTGATTTTGCTATTTTCATTAAGAAGAAAACCCGGACTGGATTCGCGGATCCGGATCCGGATCTTCAAATAGTAAAATCAGCAGGAAGTTGACATTTTTATAAAAAAAACAAAACAGTACTGGGTTTGGTGATGTTCTATATTGTCTGAATCAGCTTTGTTCATGTTCGTTTACGTGCTAAAAGAGTGACTTTTAGAGCTGTTTTACTGTACAATGTAAGTCAATGAGGAGCAAATTTTGAATTATCAATTTCTAATCAATGGAGCAATTATTTTTGATTTCTTGTCCACCTTTGGAGTTACATCATGGCAAGGTAACTACACAACCCAAACCTCTACCAAAGTGGTCTTACCCTTTAAGTATATTTTGATACCCTAACCCTTGTACTTTTACTCAAGTACATTTTTAATTCCGGACTTTTACTTGTGGTAACAGAGTGATTGATACTTGTATTTAAGTAAAACATTGGAGTACTTTTTCCACCTCTGGTAGTGATGTATTTTGGTGTCATAATCAGATAACCTTACAAAGCTAATATTCCTTCTAGTATTAATAACTCACATTAACGTTCTATCTATATGTATCTAGTATTTTAGAATGAATACATTCTTTTAAATGTATTTTATGGATCCGCTTTGTTTTAGGTGCAGTCGGGCATGGGCTTGATCCTGCAGGGCTACAACTCCGGCTCGGAGGAGGACGGCGAAGCCAGGGTACGAAACGGAGAGCAGAGGAACCAAAGGGGGGGCGGCGGCGCGGGTAAAACCGCCGCCGGGGCGTCGCCCAGGGCCGGCGGCGGGAGAAGCGGCCGGGAGAAGTCCAGGCGGGATTCGACGACGGAGGCCGGAGGCAAAACCTCCTCCTCCTCCTCCAACAAGCAGCGCCAAAGCCGGAGCAAGTCCAAGGACAGGACGACGGCCAAGGAGCCCAACAAGCAGGACAAGGCGGCCAAGAGCGGCAAGGAGGCGTCCGTCAAGGACAAGAGCGGCGCGCGCGGCCGGAGCCGGTCGAAAGACAAGAGGCGTTCCTCGCGCAGCCCGGGGAGGGGGCGGTCCAAAGACAGAGCTGCCCGGAAGTCCAGTTCCTCCCCCCCTCCCTCTGCCGCCGCGAGTGCTGCTGCTGGCAGGAGAGCCGAGCGCACGGCCAGCCGCTCCGACAACAAAATGGCCGACGACAACAAACCAAACCAGGAGAGAGGAGCGGCAGCAGCGGCGGGGCCGGGCCGCAGGTCCAGGTCAGTGTTGGAAAGTAACTTGAGTGCGTTTACTTAAGTGGTGTACTTAAGTACAGTTTTGAGGTGTTTGCACTTTACTTGAGTATTTCCAATTTCCAATACTTTTACTTCTACTCCACTACATCTCGGAGGCAAATGTTCTACTTTTTACTCCACTACAATTAATTGAAAACTTCAGTTCTTTAAAGGACGACATCACCACTTTTCAACATATCTTCATATAATAGGTCCTCACTAATGCTCATGATAAAATGGTACAATTTTTTTCTAATCAGTTTGTGCCTCAGAGGAGGGCTGTAGACAGTTCAGAAACCCGTCTACCAGTGACATCATCAATGGGGAATCTAAGCTAATAGAAACTGCAGGCTTTGTATTCCTGGAAAGTTGCAATGCAATAATAGATCCCATTGTTCTCGCCTTAATAAAAATCTGAATAAAAAAATTGTAATCTTTTTGGGGGAAAAAATCCTGCCTAACGATGATGTCACTGGTAGACGGGTTTCTGGACTCTCCACAGCCCTCCTATGAGACACAGACCAAGTAGAAACAAATTGTATCATTTTATCATGAGCATTAGTGAGGACCTATTATATGAAGATATGTTGAAAAGTGGTGAAGTCGTCCTTTAAGTACATTTTGATACCAATACTTTTGCACTTTTACTCAAGTAAATTTTGAATTCCGGACTTTTAACTTGCAACTGAGTATTTTATACATTGCAGTATTGATACTTTTACTTAAGTAAAAACATTTGACTACTTTTTTTCCCACCACCGTTTCCAGGTCGCCCGGCGGCGGGGGGCGAGGAGGAGGGGGGGAACGCCCCGGCCGGTCGGACGCGGAGCAGCGCGACAACAAGCGGCCGGCCAAGTCGCCGTCCAAAGACGCCTCGTCGGGCAAAGAGAACCGCTCCCCCCACAGGCGAGGAGGAGGGCCCCACGGCGGCTCCCAGAGCAGACGCAGCGCCTCGCCGCCTCCTCGCCACAAAGACGGCGGCGGGGGGGGGGGCCACCCGGGGGGGGCCGCCCACCAGGCTCACCAGGGGGCCGGCTCCTCGGAGAGGACGTCCAAGCACAGCCACTCCCCCTCCAGACCCAGGTCTCCGGGGCCTCCCCTCAGGAGGCCCCGCAGCCGCTCCCCCCCGGACCCCAGCAGGAGGAGGGAGCTGGAGAGACAGGAGTCACCACAGAGGTTGGTTTGGTGGACTGGACTGAAGTCTGAACTTTAAAAGGGATAGTTCACCCCCAAAAAAAATGTTTTTTTATCGATCAGTCGCTCAATTCATGGATTAGTTTTTGTCTCATTCCTAAGTCAATAATTTGATGACTAGCGGACCGGTAGGCAGTGGTTCCGGTAGGAGACACAAAGGAGACTCTTTGTGTCTCCTACCGGAACCGCTGGTCATCAAATTATTGTCTTAGGAATGAGACAAAGACTAATACATTTCCATGAATTCAAGTCTTCATGGGATGACTAATCCAGTGGTTCTCAAACGTTTTCATGTCAAGGACCCCCAAATTGACACTTATTAGCCTGCTGACCCCCATTTGAAAAGATATGCCAGGGACCCCAATAAGAGAAGGTTTATACGGCTTTCTAGCAGTGATTCTCAACCATTTTAATGTCAAGGACCCCCAGTTTGACATGTATTAGGCTACGGACCCCCATTTAATGGCATTTATACCTCTGGGACCCGAATTTATATTATAAAATCAATGTTAATTTAACTCTGAGAGTGTACAAATGGAACCAAATGGACTAATGGGTCCATTTGGTTCCATTTTTACACTCTCAGAGTTACAGAACCATAAGGGTCCATTTGGTTCCTATCCATCATTTAGCTGGGGACCCCCTGGAACCACCTCAAGTACCCCTGGGGGTCCCCGTACCCCACTTTGAGAACCAATGGACTAATCCATAGAAAAGCAGTCATTTTGGGGGTAAACTATCCCGTTACTGCCTTCTCTCATCATGGTGGCACTAACTTAGTCTTGATTATGTCAACATCAAGTCCTGTTACATCCTTTTATGTTAAGGACATTACTGGACACTGGTATAAAAGGGTAAACGTATGGAGGGAAGATAAAACAATGTTTTTTACAGCAAAACTGACACTTGATATATAACTTAATATATTTGTTTGAAGTATAAATTAGTTCTTAAATTATTCAGAAGTTGGTTTACATTTCTTTGGTGTCTATATATACACGTCATACAATGGAGAAATAATTGCAGGGAAATTCCAATTTCCTTCTATTGAAGAATATTGCTTTGTGGTTGTTTTGATTCTTATAGAAATATAGAAAACCAAATTATTTCCAATTAATTGTAAGAAACTGTTCTTAATTTGTCTGCCCGGTTAAATGAATAAATCCCACAGATATTAATATCATAATAATAATAAATGTGTTTTAAGGGTGTGTTCTCAGCACGTACCAGCAGGCTGAGGAACAGTTTCTAACCACAGGCCACCAGGCTGTTAAATGACAGTGGAAAATGAAATGTGCAATAACTGTATTCTGCACCATGCACTTTCCTTAAACTGATTTGCCTGTGTTTGTTTATTTATTGCTTATGAGCGTTTTTAGGTTGTTTTATCATGTTTTATTGTTTTATTATTGGAGCTTCTGAGCGTAAGTTTTTCACATGTATGTACCTGTGCATCTAAAGTATCATTCATAGTCGGATGTAAGGATATGTAACGAGCGCCGGCGCTCCTTGCGTTGTCGTTTTTTTACTCCCTCTCCGTCACTTACGGCTCCAGTTTTTCCGTCCGTTCAGTCGACATTCACCGTCAGGCCGACGGACGTTCGCTACGTTTTGCCTGTTGTACCACTGGGCTACGATGCTAGTTTCATAGCATTGTAACCTGTTGCCAGGTTTTGTGAGAGAAATAAGTAACCAGGTCTATGAAAACAAGCCCAAAAGAATCGACTAGGCCACATATGAACAGTGGTGGAAAAAGTACTCAAATGTTTTACTTAAGTAAATGTATCACTACTCCAATGCAGAAGTACTCTGTTACAAGTAAAAGTTTGGAATTAAAAATGTACTTGAGTAAAAGTACAAAAGTATTGGTATCAGAATGTACTAAATGTACCAAAAGTAAAAGTACAAAAAGAGCTTGTAGATCGGCTATTTTCAAATAGCCTATATATAAAATAGGGCTAAAGTGGTTAATGTATGTTTCATAATATCATCATTTGTATCTGAAAAGTAACTAGTAACTAAAGTTTTCAAATAATTGTAGTGGAGTAAGAGTACAATATTTACCTCTGAGATGTAGTGGAGTAAAAGTAAAAGTATTGGAAATTGGAAATACTCAATGATCATTCACTTTTATTGTCACTAAAGGCCCGTTCAAAGAACCTACTTGATCATCCGACCATCTAGGGACTTTGAACGGGCCTTTAGTGACAATAAAAGTCAATCTGAAAAAAAATCCTCTCTCTCCGCACAGGAAGCGCCTGAGACCAGACGTGGGACCAGGCCGGTCGCGGGAGGCCAGCCCCAGACCCCCGTCCCGCCGCAGGATGAGCCGCTCCCCGCTGAGGAGAAGGTCCCCGCCGTCGCCACGGCGACGCTCCCGCTCGCCCATCCGCAGGCGGAGCCGCTCTCCCCTGGGACATAGGTGAGGGTGTGCCGGTGGTGGTGGAAAGATATTACTCATATTTTCTACTCAAGTAAAAGTATCAATACCGCAATGTAGAAATACTCTGTTACAAGTAAAAAAGGCCTGTTTTCAAAATGTTACTTGAGTAAAAGTACAAAAGTATTGCCATCAAAATAAGTAAAAGTACTAAAATGTTTGAAGATCTACAAGCTCACAACGTGTCGCACCGCAACGCGTCGTGAGCTTGTAGATCGGCTATCTTCAAATAGACTAGGTATAAAATAGGGCTGAAGTGGTTAATGTATGTTTTATAATGTAATAATGTTTATCTGCAAAGTAACTAGTATCTAAAGTTTGAAGATGATTGTAGTGGAGTAAAAGTACAATATTTGCCTCTTGAGATGTAGTGGAGTAGAAGTAAAAGTACTGTACACAACTAAGACTAGTGGAGAAGAGATCCAGTAGAACTAAAAGACAAGTCATTTAATGTTTGGTTGCGCTCGGGTGTTGCGCTCTGAAAATAGCAGATCTACAAGCTCACAACGTGTCGCGATGTGAGCTTGTAGATCGGCTATTTTCAGCATGCAACCAAGTGTAAAATCTGCCATTACGACGCCATCAAGGCACCTCCAAAATACATTGATAGTCGACTAAATCAACTGTAGATTTAGTCGACTATAATCCGATGATATTTTAGTCGACTAAAACTAGACAAAAACTAAGACATTTCAGAATGACTAAAATATGACTAAAACTAAATGGAATTTTATTCAAAAGACTATGACTAAAACTGAATCAAAATGTGCTGTCAAAATCAACACTACCGCTATGGCAGACTAGTAGAGATCTTATTGTCTTTTAATCTGTGTGACACACAGGTCTGGGGACAGGGACCGCTACGGCAGACTCAGACAATATGGCCGACGCTCGATGTCCCGCGACCGCGAGAGGAGAAGGAGACGCAGCAGGGACGAGGACAAGTTCAAGGGCAGCCTGTCGGAGGGCATGAAGGTCGACCAGGAGTCCTCGGGGGAGGAAGTGTGAGTACGAGACAAGTGGTTAACCAGGAAAAGGAAGCAAACATGTTAGCACTGTTCAGTGGATGCAAATGGGACCGCTCTGGCCATATTGGACAGTTCTCAGGCACCACGACTGACTTCAGTCATTTCGCGCACCCAATTTTTTACTATTCAAAAAATAGCAGATATACAAGCTCATAGCGTGGCACCGAGTGCCACGCTATGAGCTTGTAGATCTGCTATTTTTTTTGAAAAATCTTGAACATTTGTGCAAATCTTTGAATATACATTGTTCTTTTAAGCAAACATTTGTAGCTCAAATCTTTTGCTTCCGGTGGATTCTACACATGTCTTCTAAATCCTAACAGTTTTTTGAAAAATATGTGTTCCTATACAAGTGGTTCTCAAAAGTTTTTTTCATGTCAAGAACATGTTCTCAAAACATGTTGTTCCAGGGACCCCACCAGAAGCAAAGATTTGAGTTAAAAATGTTCACTTGAAAAAAATATAGATATTCAAAGCTTTGCACACATTTTCATGTTTTTTTTTTCTACCAAGGAACATAAGTGTTGACAGGTTTCCTAAAGGACTGTTTGTGTGTGTGTGTGTGTGTGTGTGTGTGTGTGTGTGTGTGTGTGTGTGTGTGTGTGTGTGTGTGTGTGTGTGTGTGTGTGTGTGTGTGTGTGTGTGTGTGTGTGCGCATGCCAACAGGTTGGACTTTGATGATGGTGAAGAGGTGGACGAAGAGGCTCTGATAGAACAGCGGCGCCAGCAGCGCCTGGCCATCGTACAGGTCTGTTCACACCTAGAGAGGAAATCACTCAGTTTATCCTCTTTTTGAGGATTGTAACCCAGGGTCCCCACGGTCATGACATTTCTGGAAATATTTTGAAAAAATAAAATAAAAAAATCCAGTACTGGAAAAGGTTTGGAATTGATCAAGGGTCCTGGAAAAATATTTGGCTATGCATTGTTTTTGGCTATTGATTTTTTTTTAATACAAAACATTTTCATAAACATGTATAACATTACACGAAATATGTAACATAAGTAGTTTTTCGCCAAACACCCCATCCGCACTGCCAGCGATGCGACGTGACGCGAAGTGAGCGGGCGATGAAATCTCATTAAAATACATGTTTTTGAATGAGACCGTCCTGACCTACCGCGAGCGACAACGAACCGTGCAACGACGTCGTCCACCCCTCCTATTTTCGCTCGCAGGGTCACTATCTATGCCCTAATTTTGCACGAAATGTTGAATGAAATAGTTCTATTTTATATTCTATACTGTTACTATTGTACATAGGAGTAAGAGACACATTATTGCGCTGAATGATTGTTTTATAGGCCTGGAAATTGGGCTAAATATTCTGGAAAAGTTTTGGAAAAGTTTTGGAAATTCATTGCTAAAAATGTGTGGGGACCCTGTAGAGAGGAAATCACTCAGTTTATCCTCTTTGTGAGGATTGTAACCTCAATTTGTAACAAAATGTTAACCATGCTAGACGCATTGAAAGCATATCCTTGGTTCTGTTGACTCATAACTTATGTGGGGCCGTACTTTTTCAATGAAATATGGATGCAATAGGATACGATGTATCATTAACCACTTATATAAACCCTATATAATGTTTTTTTGTGTATTAATCATATTGTGTTAATTGTTTAGGAAACACATACTGTTTAATACAGGGGTCTTCAACGTTTTCAGGCCACGTGGTCTGGTGTTTACGTGGTCTGCTCTTTTTTCCCTCTATACCTCTTTGCCGAAAATAGTAGATCTACAAGCTCAGCTTGTAGATCTACTATTTTTGGCTGAAGTTCACCTCAGAAAAGGGATGGGGTTAAGGTAAAAAAAAATCATATCACACAAAGATTTGGCGGACCCCCTGTAGTAACTCTGAGGACCCCCCGAGGGGTCCCGGACCCCCTGTTGAAGACCCCTGGTTTAATACATCACACATTAGGACTCGGCCATACAACATTTTTCAGTCGTGAGATTGTTTTCTGCTTTAATCCCTGGCATTTGAAGTTTTTTTTCACGGTCGATCCGTTTCCATCGTGTGTTCCCACGACCACAACAGAAATACAAGGGCGGGAACGAGGACAGCAACATGGCGTCGGAGCCCAGCAGTCCCCAGAGCAGCACGCGCAGCCGCTCGCCGTCCCCCGACGACATCCTGGAGCGCGTGGCGGCCGACGTCAAGGAGTACGAGCGCGAGAACCTCAACACCTTCGAGGCCAACATCAAAGCCAAGCTGAACCTCATCGCCCAGGAGAAAGACGGTGAGGGAGCCTGTCGCCGTGCCGACCACCTTCAACCTGAAATGATATTAACCTTTACGTAGCGGCTCTTTATCTGTATGAGCGTTTCCCTCAGTGTCTTTAGGACCGTGTGGCAACTCCAGCCTGCATTAAGTGTTGACCTGCTAAGATGCAGTGGGTGGATTCAATCAGAAGTACTTCCATTTAAGGTTAAAGGAGAATTTCAGACACACCTTTTTCTTACCTTTTATAGGATATTGTTATATCCTAGGATTAGTGGTGCATAGGGGTGTGCCGATATATCGTCCGGCGATATATCGCGATACGTTTTCGCGACGATATGTATCGTTTTGGAAAAAAAATATATCGTTTTTGAAAAAAACTTTACAATCATAATAATCAGGCATGCAAACGGCCCCGAAGTGAAAAGAGTGACAACATGTTTTTTTTTTCGGGTCAGGTGTCATACTATTTGGATTCAAAACGGCTATTGTAGCTGAAAAGCTACAAGTTTGCATGTCTGAATAATGCAAAAACAGAATTATTTGTTTGCATTTTCTTTTTTTCTCCTCCATATATTTTCATAATAAAAAAAGTGCGTATCGTATCGAAATCGTATCGAAGTTGTGAGCCAAATATCGTATCGTATCGCTTCGTGAAATTAGTGTATCGGCACACCCCTTGTGGTGCAGTAGAACATGTTTATAACTCCATCCCGAGTCCACCGCAGCTAAAAACCAGAGCGTACAGTCCATGCTCTAGATTGCGTATTTTATCGCGATTTTATACATATTTTTTGTTTATCTGAAATTCATATTGACAGAAAGCTAGCCAACAGTGTTTTTGTCCCAAATGGGTCGCCGTAGTGTTTACGAGCTGATCACGGGTGAAATCTCGTCTTGTAAGACTTCCGGAGGGGAATCTAATAAAAAAAAAAAGCGATAAAAATACACAATCTAGCACACTGACCGTCCACTCGGCTGCGGTGGACTCGGGATGGAGTGATGAAAATGTTCTACTTTACCACTCGTCCTAGGACATATTAACATCATATAAAAGGTAAGGAAAAGGCTAGTCTGTAATTCTCCTTTAAGGGGAATCCCTCTGTTACAGGGCAAGGTCTGTCGTAAATAAGCCTACAGATGACCTAACTAGCTGCAACGGGAGACGCTGTTCTAAATGCATAGACTGGTCTTGCAAGCTGGCAATCACAGTTTATCCCATTAAGACCCGGAACGCTGTGTCATTTTAAGATGTCTTTAGCTATTCAAAAATGGCAGATCTACAAGCTCGTAGCGCGCCACCGAGTTCTCCGCTATGAGCTTGTAGATCTGACCTTGTAGATCTGCCATTTCTTTTGAAAAATCGCGACCATTTGTGCAAATCTTTGAATAAATAATGTTTTTAAAGCGAACATTTGTAACTCAAATCTTTGCTTCTGGGGGATTCTACAAATGTCCTCTAACTCCCAACAGTTTTTTTCAGTGGTCCTCAAACTTTTTTCATGTCAAGGACCACCCAAAACGATATGTATTTGGCCGCGGACTCCCATCTCAAAATATTAAGTTCTAGGGACCCCCATGAAGCAAAGATTTGAGTAAAAATGTTCGCTTAAAAATATATATAAATTCAAAGATTTGCACACATTTTCAAAATGTATTAAAAAATAGCTGATCTTGTAGATCTGCTATTTTTTAATACATTTTGAAAATGTGTGCTCTCGGTGCCGCACTATGAGCTTGTAGATCTGCTATTTTTGAATAGCCCAAATAAATCTAAAAATGACCCAGATTCCCGTCGCCGGTCTTAAATGGATTAACTGGTGTGATGATTGCAGAGTTGTGCGCTGCTGTTAAAAAACAACTAGTTTTAGGGTGTTTTCCATATAATTTTGTTTCTTTCTGTTGTCGTGTGTTCATTCAGTTGCTGGCTTGTTATCCAAAGCCCTGGTGGTGTTCTCTCTGCCACCTGCAGCATGTATCAGTATCTGCAGAGTATGTGAATCAAAAAACACATGTTCCATTTATCTCTCTGCTTTTACAACATGAGCGTTTGAGCCCAGGACTCATCTTCATGTCGTTTCCCCCCTCTCTCTCTCTTCTGTCTTCTCTTCAGGAGCCAACCCAAAGAAGCCCTCGGCCCCCGATATGTTTACAGAGTCGGACGAAATGTTTGCGGCGGACTTCGATGTAAGTCACTGAGTAACTGTTTTTTCCCCATTTTTTTTGCAAATACATTTTCATTTTAAAGGAGAATTCCGGACTAGCCTTTTTCCTAAATGTATCTGATGTTATTATATCCTAGAACGAGTGGAACAGTTGAACATATTCATAACTCCATCCCGAGTCCACCGCAGCTAAAAACGTGAACGGATGGACCTTAAGCTAAATAGCGTAGTTTTATCGCTCAAAAATTAAAAAGACGTTCATGATGACAGAAACCTCGCCACAGTTTTTGTGCCAAATGGGCCACCGTTTTTATTCATTCTGATGCCATTGTCGATACTCCGATCTGGATCTTAATGATTCCACTATCGATACGACGTAACAGTAAATTGGTAAAAATATGTGTCGCATATTGACACGATGTTGGCTTGTAGATCTGTTCTCTTTGGGCACGTTAACCATCGTACAATAGAGCTGCTTTGATACCGACATGTTCAACTGAATTCAACATCTTTATTATTAGACAATGGACCGTTTATACACAATTGATCTGATTAGTGACATGGGGGGGGGGGGGGGGGGGCACCGTCTCTCAACACACAATGTCACATGGACCCGCTAGACTCCATAGGTTTCGATAAGCTCAGACCCTACTGATTTACTGGTCTCCATAAATTCAGAAATGGGTCCTTAATTTAACCAGGTTTCATCTCCATTCCTAGTAACAACAGCCCATGGCTGCTAAGACATGCAGTGTAAATGCAATCTTTTGTCTGCCCAGTTGATGCTCATACATGCGTTCCCAAGGAGCAGAATGCGTGGATTATGTCGCACGCTGCAGCAAAAATATCAAATCTACAATTGTGAGCTTGTAGATCGGCTATTTTCGGTCATTAGTTATATTAAGATTAAAAGAGTATTTTAAGTGGTCAAAATAGCAATAGAATGCATGTTTAGAAGTATCTAACGTAAACATGGATGGTCTCAGAAATGTTATAAAAGCAAAGTTTAAAGCATCAACCTGTGATTTCTTCAACTGGTTGGGCTGTATGTAGAACATCATTAACATACGGTTTTAGAATGATCATACCTAAACAACATTACACTTTCAGTCATGAGATCTTATTAGTGATTCATTCCATGAGAATGGGCGCTGTGCCACTAAGCTAATTGTAACATTATTATTATGTAAATGCAGAGTGCCACTAAGCTAACTAACATTATGTTAATAGGAGAGTGCCAGGATGAGATCAGCAGGTGTTGGGAAGGACTTCAAGGAGAATCCTAACCTCAGGGACAACTGGACAGATGCTGAGGGCTACTACAGTAAGCTTTCCCTTCATAAAGCCTCATTTATATTTTACATTTATACTGACTGTAGCTTGACACAAAGTAACAGGTTTTCTCCGTTTGAGTTGTGGCCCCCCGACGGGAGGTGGAGGGGAGGGGTCCTGGACTAGACGCGTATGTGGAGTGACTTTCTGATCCTGCTTTGTGAAATACGGTTTTGACCATCTCACTTCTACAAACTATTCTACCAACTCCCCCATGTAGGTCTATCCTGAAATGTTTAATTATCGTACCGGGGGCTTAAAACGATCATAATTGAAAGAAAGCTCTTGTTCACAGCCAAACAGGATAAATCACAGGTGTAAATATGTAATTTCTCCAAAATTGTGTATTTATTGTCAGAAACAAACTCGTTTGACACACCACCTGGGGGGAAAAACACCACATTCACACTGCCTTGGATCAGGCAATGTCCTGGAACTGGACTGTCAAACACAACCTGTGTTTTTAATGCCTCCAAGTGCATATCTCGCATCAGATTTACTTTTTCAACGCGAATTCTGAAAAGCCAAACCGGATCCCGAACACGGTACATTTGGGCATTTTTGGCATTATTGGTTATACACGGTACAGAGGGTAAAATCTTTGTACCAACAATAATAATTATTGTACATCTGTTAACACTGCTCACCACTGCTCCTTTGTTATGGTTACGGTAAAGGTACGAATCAGGGCAGGCAGTCTTCCATGGCTAAACCTAACACTAACCATCATCACACAGACATCAATCTGAAAATATCCCTATAGTCACCAATGTGTTTGTAAAGGTGTCTAGTAACACATCTCACAAAGACTGAAATTCAGTATCCCTAGGAGAATTTTTGACAGCTCCTTAAAGTTGGGGTACCCACCATAACCTTGGTTAAAAATAAATCCCCCAAACAAATCCTAATTTAATTCTGTTTTAAGTAGCATGTGAGGTGTCAAACTAGGGTGTTTTTATGATTCTGAATCCATTGCAATCATTTGTTTTACACCATAACCACTCCTTGGGCTAAAAACGGCCCAATCTCAATGGGCTTTAAGTTTTTACACAAAAAGTATACATGGCTATGGCCGTTTTTAGCCCAAGGAGTGGTTTTGGTGCAAAACAAATGATTGCAATGGATTCAGAATCATAAAAACACCCTAGTTTGACCCCTCACATGCTACTTAAAACAGAATTAAATTTGGATTTTTTTTTTAGATTTTTTTTTAACTCATTGAGTGCCACAATCCGTCAAATCCGTCACGTGGCCTGACGCCCAGAGCGCCACAATCCGTCAAATCCGTCATAAAAAAAATTTCAAAAAAAAAAAAAAAAAATCAAAATAAAAGTTTTTTTTTTTTTTTTTTGGGAAAAACATGTTCAGAACCCAAGATATGATGATTTGAAGGTTTGCTGCTCCATCCACTCCTTGTTTAACCTTTAACTTAAAAAGGCTGTATCTCGCTTCCTAAGCACTTTTTTTTTACAATGAATTTTGGCTGTGGCACTCAGAACCAAAATTCCATTAACATGAATAAATAAGCTTGGCACTGAATGAGTTAACCAAGGTTATGGTGGGTACCCCAACTTTAAGGAGCTGTCAAAAAATTTCCTAGGGATACTGAATTTCAGTCTTTGTGAGATGTGTTACTAGACACCTTTACAAACACATTGGTGAAGATTTTTTTTGGTAAGGAATTTATTCCAAGATTGGAAAATATTCTGCTAATATCCCCTGACTACTAGTAGTCAGTACTTGTGAACCTTTCCTTAGCCTTTTGCGAACACCGCCTCGTTCCCTTGGTTCTACAGCAGGGGTCTTCAACGTTTTCAGGCCAAGGACCCCTTGGCTGAGAGAGAGAGATAAAGCAAGGACCCCCATTATATATTGTATAAAATATATATGTTTTCATAGATTTCATAGGCAGCTTGGATTCGTGTTAATGTGTACTTCCAGACATTAAGCCATGCACTTAAACCCTCAATGCTTAGTAAACCGGACCTTTCACTCTGTTCTTAGTCTGCTCTTTTTTTTACACCAAACCTCTTCGCCTAAATTAGCACAACGCACAACGCCTCGCAGCGCAAGGCGTTGTGCGCTTGTAGATCTGCTATTTTCGGGCAAAAGTTCTCCTCAGAACAGGGACGCTTGGTTGAAGTGGTTAATGCAAAAATCACACAAAGGTTTGGCGGACCCCCTGTAGTAACTCTGAGGACCCCCTAGGGGTCCCGGACCCCCTGTTGAAGCCCCACAGGGGTTAACATCTTTCTGTCGGTCTACAGGGGTCAACATCGGGGAGACGCTGGACAAGCGCTACGACGTGTACGGATACACGGGCCAGGGAGTGTTCAGCAACGTGATCAGAGCCAGGGACACCGCCCGCGCCGGCCAGGAGGTGGCAGTCAAGATCATCAGAAACAATGAGCTCATGTGAGTCCTTGAAACTTTGGCCGTGACATCATGTCAGCAGTGTAATGAACAAAATGATCTCATTGTACGACAACAATGAATCAACATTTGGTCTCTATACATATGTTTACACTTTTAAATCATGTTGGCTGCCCTAAAAAGAGGGTTTAAGGGTATTGTAAGTGATCTTTTTTTGGTTAAAATAAAGCATTTCTTTAAAAAAAAGGTTAAAGCTCTATATTCTGATGGTAATCATTGCCATCAGAAAAAGTGTTTGTCCAGTAACCAGAAAACCCATTTATCAGTTCCAGTTCCAATTGTGTCTGCTCACTTCTTTATGTCGTCACTTCCAATTTCACTCGTTTATCCTGATTGGACAAAATGTATATCACAACCTGAAAGTGCGTTTTCGTTTACAAAAACATTGGAGAGAGCTATTGAACACTTATTTGAACCCAATAAATGATCACTTACTGTGACACTGGGGGCAGCAGTGGCTCAGGGGTAGAGCGGCCGGATGGAAGCCGCGAGGTTCCCAGTTCGATCCCGGGCTCCCCCAGACGAGTTACTGTGGAAGTGTCCTTGAGCAAGACGCTGAACCCCTAACTGCTCCCGATGAGCAGGTTGGTGCCTTACATGGTTTCCTCCGCCATCGGTGTGTGAATGTAATGCACAATCTATGTAAAGCGCTTTGGATAAAAGCGCTATATAAATGCACCATTTACTATTTACCATTTACAGTGATGTTGTTATGATACTTTCATAAATAAGACAGAGATGTTGTAATGATACTTCCATAAATAAGACAGAGATGTTGTAATGATACTTCCATAAATAAGACAGAGATGTTGTAATGATACTTCCATAAATAAGACAGAGATGTTGTAATGGTACTTCCATAAATAAGACAGATGTTGTAATGATACTTCCACTCTTCCAGGCAGAAGACGGGTCTGAAGGAGCTAGAGTTTCTGAAGAAGCTCAACGACGCCGACCCA
Organism: Gymnoscopelus microlampas; assembly: GCF_963454915.1. Taxonomy (NCBI): domain Eukaryota; kingdom Metazoa; phylum Chordata; class Actinopteri; order Myctophiformes; family Myctophidae; genus Gymnoscopelus; species Gymnoscopelus microlampas. Next base: position 40,182,405 of record NC_139959.1, on the reverse strand, counting down.
GATGACAAGTTCCACTGCTTGCGTCTCTTCAGACACTTTTACCACAAGCAGCACCTGTGTCTGGTGTTCGAGCCCCTCAGGTACGTAGGAAACAGGACCCCCTGGAAGTAAGGTCTGTCGTAATCCTTACATAATCGCCTAATTGCAATTATTGGAGGTAATCACAAATTATTGTTGCATAATTGTTTCCAGGTTGAAAAATGTTCATACGTTTTCAAATTTTTCTTTCTCCAAAAAAAAAAATAGCAGATAAATAGCTGATCTACAAGCCCTACAACACGTCACAAAGTCTCACTTGGTTGTTCTCACCTGCAGCATGAACCTGCGGGAGGTGCTGAAGAAGTACGGCAAAGACGTGGGCCTCCACATCAAAGCCGTGCGCTCCTACAGCCAGCAGCTGTTCCTGGCCCTCAAGCTGCTGAAGCGCTGCAACATCCTCCACGCCGACATCAAGCCGGACAACATCCTGGTGAGAAGGAACACATTAAAGTCTTTTGTTAACTAATCGGCATAAAGTCCTGGAAACGTGTTCAGTACGAGTGTAGGCCTGTCACAATTATTACGTAATCGGCTAATCGCAATTGTTTGAGATGATCGCAATTGTTTTTGCATAATCGTCATAATCGTTTTCCATTTTGAAAAATGTTCACACATTTTCAAATATAAAAAAAGCTGAAACAGCTGATCAACAAGCTTACAAGTGACGCGTTGTAAGCTTGTTGATCAGCTGTTTCAGCTTTTTTTTTAACATGTATTACATTATTAAATACGTCAATAATTTCTTTGTATATTTCAATTATGTGTCATATCTGCCCTGTGCAATTTTTGATTACGAAACCTAAAAGGCTTCACAAGTTCAATGTTCAAAGGCCAAAAACACAATTCAATCGCTAATAGCAACTATTTGAGTGACAATTAATGGTCATCTTAAATGTGTAATGGTGACAGCCCTATGCGAGTGGTGTTATGTTCTCTGACGTCATAAACCAGAGTTCCAGTTGAACCATTATGCTACAACACCAGTGGTTCTCAAAGTGGGGTCTGTATAGTTAAAAATTAGTAAAAAATGTACCACTTAATTAATATTTCATGCTTTGGCTATAAAAAAAAAGAAACAGATCTACAAGTTCACAGCGCGTCATGAAGTGTGACGCGCTGTGAGCTTGTACGTCTTGTAATTTTTGAATGGTCTTGAAAATGTTTGGACGTTTGTGAATAACATAGAATGTTTTAACACAAATCTTCTCTTCTGGCGGGACCCTGGCCTCAAAACCTTTTCAGATGGGGGTCTGCGGCCCAAATACAATCAAATCAATTGGGAGGTTCTTGACACGACAAGGTTTGAGAACCACTGTGCTGCGCAGTACAATCCTCTGTGTAAAAACACTCTTAATGCACCAGTAAAGACCCCCTTTGGGTCCATCATTGTTACACTCTGAGTTAAATGAACACTGAGGATTGTATCACTGTGTATGTGGATGATGTGATATATTATGTTCATAGTAATTAGACACTCATAGCGGTCGTCCTAAATGAAACGTCTCTCTCTCTCTCTCTCTCTCTCTGGGCTCCAGGTGAACGAGTCAAAGACCATCCTGAAGCTGTGTGACTTTGGCTCTGCGTCGCACGTCGCCGACAATGACATCACGCCCTACCTGGTGAGCAGGTTCTACAGAGCTCCAGAGATCAGTAAGTAAATTAACCTACATTTCCAACAACTGGACTTGGACCGTTTTTTCCCCCATCCAAGATACTGTAGCTTGTAGATCTGCTATTTCTGGCGAATGCTCCCCATTTAATCCGGGAACGCATCTGTCATTTTAGATTTCTTTGGCTATTCAAAAATAGCAAATATACAAGAGTGCCACGCTATGACCTTGTAGATCTGCTATTTTTGAAAAATCATGAAAATGTGTGCAAATATATATTTTTTTTAAGCTGACATTTTGAACTCAAATCTTTGCTTCTGGGAGGTCCTTGGAACTAGAAGATATTTAACAAATGTTGGCTTTAAAAAATATGTTTTCCAAGATTTGCAAAAATGTCTCTACAAGCTCATAGAGCGGCACTCGCTTGTATATCTGCTATTTTTTAATAGCCAAAGACATCTTAAAATGACACAAAGTATGCTTTCCCGGTCTTAATGGGTCAATAACACCCGTACTGTTTATTTGTATTTATTATGCAATCTTATTCAGCCTGTTTTTACAGTTTTTACTGATAAATACTCTATTTGCATCACTTATTCTGGTCTGGTATTTGTGTCAAAAGTTGTAATTTCTCAATTTTGCTGACCAATTATCAGTTATTCATGATGCGGTGTGTTTTGGTGTGTCTCTCAGTTATAGGGAAGCCATATGACTATGGCATTGACATGTGGTCTGTGGGCTGCACTTTATACGAGCTCTACACGGGGAAGATCCTGTTCCCCGGCTCCTCCAACAACCACATGGTCAAACTGGCCATGGACCTGAAGGGCAAGATGCCTAACAAGGTACCATTGCATCACCTTTTTTTTTTTATTACCCTAGACCAAGGGTCTTCAACAGGGGGTCCGGGACCTTTAGGGGGTCCTCAGAGTTACTACGGGGGTCCGCCCTTTTTTTTTTACCGTAACCACTTGAACCTTAGCATCCCTTTTCTGAGGAGAACTTTAGCCAAAAATAGCCGATCTACAAGCTCACAACGAGGCGTTGTGAGCTTGTAGATCTGTAGATTTTTGGCAAAGAGGTTATAGGTGCTGAGGGAAAAAAGAGCAGACCAAGTAAACAAAAAAAAAAAAAGTTTAATCTAAAACCACAATTTTATACAATATAGAGGGGGGTCCCTGCTTCATCTGTCTCTCTCAGCTAGGGGGGTCCTTGGCCTGGAAACGTTGAAGACCCCCTGCCCTAGACACAGTGCAAGGTATCTTTTCTCTCCCTTTTGTTTAAAGTTGTTCCAGATGATGCAACGCTGTGTTCTTCCTTCCTCAGATGATCCGTAAAGGCCTCTTCAAAGACCAGCACTTCGACCAGAACTTAAACTTCCTGTACATTGAAGTGGACAAAGTCACGGAGAGGGTTTGTTGCTGCTTCATTCACTTTTCTCTAGTTATTGGCCGTTGAACATAGCATGTTTCGCCAAAAATGCAGAGGAAAACACAGGAAGCGAGATACAGTAAGTTGATTACCGTCTCCTACCGGCTAATGTAAACGGTAGGAGACACAAAGTAGACTCTTTGTGTCTCCTACCGGAAATAAACCCGGTCATCAAATGATTGGCTCAGGAATGTGACAAAAACAAAAAAAGTCTCCATGAATTCAAGGCTTCGTGGGGTAAGTAATTGATGGAAAATAAGTCATTTTTTGGGTGAACTACTCCTTTAATCCATGTGTTTAACACCAGCACACAGATTCATTTTAAATGCATTCATAGATCATCATCTCCTCACTATTCCTTTTTTTCTTTTCTCCTCCTTGTATGGTGCTCTGATGTAAACACAGGAGAAAGTGACGGTGATGAGCACCATCAACCCCACCAAGGACCTGCTGACGGACATGGTGGGGGGCCAGAGGCTCCCCGAGGACCAGCGCAAGAAAGTCCTGACGCTCAAAGACCTCATCGACGGGACGCTGATGCTGGACCCGGCCAAACGCATCAGCATCAACCAGGCCCTGCAGCACGCCTTCATCCAGGAGAAGATCTGATCCACAACAACAACACACAAACACACAAACACACACACACCAAGACCCTTCTAGAGCAGACTCTCTCCAAGAACCAGAACCTGAACCTCCAGACCAGCTCTGCTCAACCCGGGGGAAAACTTTGACAATAAGGCAGCCAACACCAACACACAAAACACACACAGACTTCTGTTTGAGAATGTTATGGATTTTATTTCTCATTTTTGAATCTTGTTTTATTGTAAATAGGCCATCGAAATAAGTAGCCATCGGAAAACTCTTTTTGTGTGCGTGTGTGTGTGCGCGTGATAATCGTCGTGAAAACTTGGCCCATTCCCCCCTCCCCCCCACACCCAACCCCTCAACGACGCAGTTATGGACTTTTTTTCTATTTAAACTGGCATTGAAGTGACTAATGTTATAAAGAAAAGAAGGAAAGAAGAATTCCTGTAAATATGTCTATTATTGCATAATTAATGATGAGTGTCAGTTTAGCGGTTTTTCATCGTAGTTGCAAATATCTAAATATGGGCACGTCTGTTCTTTCCTCCCGTCTCCTTTTGTTTTGGATGATCACATTGCTCATGGTGGGGCAAAGCATGCTTCTGAACGTGCACCTTTCTGTGTGCTTTAGAATACTGTGGTGCCGGCCTGTGTAAATGCTCTGTATGTGCATCAATGCCCCCCCCCCCTCTTAATAGTCTCTATGCACAGCAGACATATTGGAAAGAAATTGAGCCTCTTCCTTAAAGGGATAATTCACCCCCAAAATGACTTCTTTCTTTTCCATCCTATGAATCAGTCACCCCATGGAGACTTGAATTCACCATGGAGACTTGAATTCATGGATATATTTATTTTTTTGGTCTCATTCCTAAGCCAATAAGTTGACGGTTCCGGTAGGAGACACAAAGAGTTTCCTTTGTCTTTCCAACCAGAACCGCGGCCCTACCGGTCCGCTGGGCATCAAATTATTGGCTTAGGAATGGGACAAAAACAAGAACATATCCATGAATTCAAGTCTCAATGGGGTGACTAATCCATAGAAAATAATATGTTTTCTTCCTTCACAGGTGTTAACAATGTTACTAATGAAGGCTCTGTTCCATTCTAGTCAAACAGAGTCAGGGTGCTGATACTGTGCATGTTGGCTCACTGGAAACACTCTAGCTACACCATTGGGTTTCAAAGCGTCCTTTAGGGTGTTCCAAATGGCCCCTTAAGAGTCTGTAACGAATGGACCCATTTTCGTTCCATTTGTACACTCTGTTTTGGTGGTCCGTGAAATTAATACGTTTGAGAACCACTGTGCTACACTAAACGGGACAGAACCTTTCATTAGACTCATCGGTAACACCTGTTAAAGAAGGAAAGCCCAATTTCTTTCCAATATGGCCGCTGTGCATGGAGCATATTCCCAGGCATCAGCCCCTGAGCTAAAGGAAGGAATGGACCCATAACTTATTGCTGTACTTCCCCTTTACAGAATCTCCATTTCTTTTGAAGGCGGGTAGCAGTTTTCTTTTCTGTTGGTGAACAGATCAATACTTTAACCCGTCCGTCGGTCGGTCTCTCTCTCCAGTCTCTCCCCCACCTCCGGTCTTTTGGCTCTTTTAGGTCCCGGCTCTTTTAGGCTCTCAGATTTAAGTGCCTCCCCTTACGAGCCTAGTTTGTCCCACCAACCAACGGCAGCCTGTCGAAGCCACATCTGTATCTGTCCTCCACCAAACCGATGTATGGCGGCCTGTCAAAGCCACATCTGTATCTGTCCTCCACCAAACCGATGTATGGCGGCCTGTCGAAGCCACATCTGTATCTGTCCTCCACCAAACCGATGTATGGCGGCCTGTCGAAGCCACATCTGTATCTGTCCTCCACCAAACCGATGTATGGCGGCCCGTTGACGCTCCCATCTGTTTCTGTCCTCTCCTCACGCGCTGTACATATTCAATTGTTAGCATTGTTCCATGTTTCTTTTCTTTTTTCTTTTTTCCATTAAGTGGTAAAAAATTGTGATTTCAATAAAGACTTAGTTGTGAAATGAAGCTGGTAAAAGGAGCACCTTCAGTGTAACACAACTTTTAGTAATAAAAAAAAGCATTTAATATTCTATACCCAGTGTTTGATTTGTTTAAGATAAATAATGAAAATCGCTGATCTACAGGTCGCTCGCTATGCGTCGGGCATGCCTCGATGTACGAGCCAATGTCATCGCGGCAATAGCTTGTACATCTGCTATTTTCAGGTTGTGAAATGGGACATTCTGCATATTTGAGTACTTCTACTTTGATGCTAGAATCTTATTTTGATGCCAATAGACCCCTTAACAGACGACATCACACTGATAAGAACCAGTATGCGCGCGCAGGCCGGCACCAAATGAACCCCATTCTGTCAGGTCTCTAGGACGCGCACTTGTAGATCTGCTATACCCGTAAGGGTCCATTTGGTTTCATTTTACGCTCTCAAGAGTTACAGATCTATAAGGGTCCATTTGGTTTCATTCTACGCTCTCAAGAGTTACAGATCTATAAGGGTCCATTTGGTTACCAACTCTCCATCATTTTGCTGGTGACCACCTGGAACCCCCTCAAGGACCACTGGTTGAGAACCACTGGATTAGCGCACAGGTGCACCTGTGGCCCTTGACTGGGTGTGACTAGTAATGTCATGGCGGACCCCTGCTGTTTTGTAGGTTTGGTGCGGATTGAATAAACAGAGCGCCTATGGCCCCCTTGAGGCCCCAGGGGGGCACGTGTGGCCCCTGGTGTCACTATCGTCATCATGGCAGACCCCTGCACAGTGTTTGAGGCAAGTCTGGTGCTGATTGGACCTGGAACAATTTTAACAGGAGAATAGGAGGATAAGGCTTAAGAACCTGGTCTCTACTGCTCCCTTGTGGTGAATAAGCAAATTGCCACTTTGCCAGCTGAGCTGACATATATTGATTGATTGATTGTTTATTTGATTGATTGAATACTTAACAGTTTAAACATAACATCTAGTACACGAGTCAGTCAAAGTACTCATTCTAGTACCACTGCTTATTTAATACAAGCACAAATAAAACTGTGGTAGAAAAAATACTATTTTCTTTTTTACTTAAGTAAGAAAGTAGAAATACTCCTTTACTCTTTTAAAGTAAAGATCCGGAATTAAAAATGTACCAAAAGTAGAAAGTACTCATTATGCAGCAGCAGAATGTCCCATTTCACAAGTTTTCCCAAAAACAAAATTTCGGCTATTTTCAAATGTTTTGGGCTGAAGTAAACGTTTAGTTACTTTACGCCACTGCATAATACTAACAAGTTCAATTTATTTTTTCTTAATTGCACTGTAGCTTTAAGAAACACACAAACCTCGCGAGAATCTCGCAGGATGTTTGCCCGTTGATGACGCCACTGACTGCCAGCGTTGCCATGTCTGCTTATTATAAGCGACTTTGGGCTTGTTTTTATGTAAAGTTGCTTGTAAATATTGGTAGTTTGGGTTATGTTTTTTGGGTCTTGTTTCTAAAGTGTAGTTGTTTATTTGGGCTTGCTTCACAATTTGAACATTATTTTAAACAGTGGTTCTCAAATATTTACGTGTCAAGGGCCCCAAAATGTATACGTATTTGTCCACAGACCCCCATCCGAAAATGTTTCGTGCCAGGGAGCCCCGCGTACCAGATTTGTGTTGTTAGAAAAAAAGATAGTCCAAATATTCCACATTTTATTGCAAGTTTTTTTTTAAATAGCAGATCTACAAGTTGTGAGCTTGTAGATCTGCTATTTTCAATGTATACAGGTTTAAAGTGCTCATAATAATAATAACAATAGTAAACTTTATTTTTATAGCAACTTTCATGACATGAACGCAGCTCAAATTGCTTCCTGTACAGAGCAAAACAATACTAAATAAAATAAAGCAGAAGTGCTTTACAGAAAAGGCAACAGCAACTCAACAACAACATTAAAACAATTTAAAGGCATGCAGTGAATCATGGCTTAATATATAGTTGCTCCTTTTGGGCTTGTTTTCCTAGACTTGGTTACTTGCTTCTTTCTCTCACGAGATCTGGCAACCCTGCTGACAGCTTAATGGCCGCCATTGGCCTCGGGAGGAAAATAATAAAAGGTACTTTTATGCTTTTCTAAGGATTCAGAGAGATTAAGAATGATAAACAGCGACGTTTCTGTGACGCAGGGTTTAAATTAACTTAATCGTTTAACGCCTTTAAAAACAACATGTATTATGTGACTCTTATTTCCGTTAGTAGAAAAAAACAAAAACAAAAACAAAACAGAAAAATCGCCCAAAACCTTCGCAATAAAAGCACGACGTTTTGCGCCTTTTTTATTGACTCTGGTTTGACGCTGTTATTTAATCTTTATCTGCTTATTTTACTTAGCTTTTACACTTGTTAACCTTTCACATGATTATAACTCACGACCACAGGGCATGTATGTGGAATATAACGCGCTAATGTTAGCATTGTGTTAAACATTAGCGACAGGCCTCTGTGTGGAAGAGCTTTTATTTTACAATACTTTCTATATGTGAGCTTTTATTTTACAATCCTCTCTTTAGGAGCTTTTATTTTACAATGCTCTCTTTAGGAGCTTTTATTTTACAAAATATCACCATAGTAACCCAGCTGATGATACATTTAGTTACAGGCCTGCAATAAAGTGTTTTTTTGGTACGTGACATTTAGGTGCTCCTCCGCTCCATGCCATTCCATTGTGGTCTTGCTTTTCATTTTGACCCAACTGGTCTATATTAGCCTTCATTTTGACCCAACTGGTCTATTTTAGCCTTCATTTTGACCCAACTGGTCTATTTTAGCCTTCATTTTGACCCAACTGGTCTATATTAGCCTTCATTTAGACCCAACTGGTCTCTATTAGCCTTCCTTTTGACCAAACTGGTCTATATTAGCCTTCATTTTGACCCAACTGGTCTATATTAGCCTTCATTTAGACCCAACTGGTCTATATTAGCCTTCATTTTGACCCAACTGGTCTATTTTAGCCTTCATTTTGACCCAACTGGTCTATATTAGCCTTCATTTTGAACCCAAATGGTCTTTATTTAACCTTCATTTTTGAAACCAACTGGCCTTTTTTCCCTTCATTTTGAACCCAACTGCAATGACAGATGAGATGAGACGGTAGACTAAGTTACTGTTGATGATGATGAGGGGTCATCATGCTGGCTGGTGGTGGACATTGTTATTACATTCATTGTAAAAAATAAATAAATAAACGTTTATACAAAACGATTTTTTTAATCATGAAAAGTTGTGCAAATCTTTGAATATATACATGTATTTCAAAGCGAGTAGGGGGGGGGGGGGGTCGGTAGACAAATATATATCAAAACGCATTCCAGGGACCTCCCCAGAATCAACGATTTTTGATACAAATGTTGTTTGCAGTTTGCACACATTTTCCACGATTTTTCTGAAAATAGATCTACTATTTTTGAACAAAGGAATCTAAAAATGACACACAGATGCCCCCTCCGCCAAAAGAACACCTTGCGTATGTCACTGATCACATGACCTCAATCAATCCAGTTCTAGGCAACATAGAAAGGGGGGGGGGGGTAGTTTTTTCTTATTTCTGCTCTTGACCGCTACCGTCTTGTGTCTCGCCTCGTCACAGGGAAGCAGTGAACCAACATGGCCCACGTGGCGAGTCACGGGAAGCTGCTGTTGCAGCGCCTGCACCAGCAGCGCGAGGAGGACTTCATGTGCGACATCACCGTGGCGGTCAAGGACGTGGAGTTCCGCGCGCACCGCAACGTGCTGGCCGCCTTCAGCGTGTACTTCAGCTCCCAGACCGACCGGGGCCAGCTGGTCATGAGCCTGGACCCCGACAAGGTCAGCCGCTACGCCCTGGAGAAGCTTCTGGAGTTCATCTACACCGGAGAGATGATGAGCCTCGCCGGGTAAGACAATCGGGAGGATGCGTTTGTTCATAGGGCGTTGTAACGATCAGGGCTGTATTAGCCATTGGGCCGCCGTGGCCCAGGGGCCCTTCAGGAACTGGGCCGCGCTGCCATCGACAATTTACTAAAATGAAATGTATAGGTTAATCAAATATCAAATGTGTGGGCCCCTCCTCTGTATTTACAGCAGTGATTCTCGTTTGGTTTGAGGCTCTGACAAGGGCTCCTGGGGCCCTTCAAGGCCCCCCAGGCTGGGGGTCCCTGCTGGAGACCCCTCAAAGTGGGCCCTTTGAGGACCACACAAACACATTTTTTTAGGGGGGCCCCTAAAAATTGGTGGCCCAAGGGCCCGTGCGGGGGTTAATCCGTCCCTACATCAAATTTAAAGGTTCTATGACATTAATTAAAACTTTTTTTTAATTTTGCGTTTTTTTTTGTGTTGTTTTATGACCTCAATTACACCCCAAAAAAATGAACTTTGAACATTCAGTGGATTTTCTGTGGTCTGGGGTTTTCTGAATAATTAGCTAAACAAAGTGCTGGGATTGGCCCTTGGACTTTGACATCATTGTCCATTAATCAGAGGAGCAGAGGCTATGATTAACAGGCAAAATCCCTCAACAGCGGCACCTGCAGCCAAAGATTTATTTTTTCATTGCAGTTGAAGCGGATTTAGTACACATTTAATACACGTTTGAAGGACCATGATAAAGACTTTTAATGTGTTGTAAAACTGAATGTCATGAAACCTTTAAGCCAAATACAGCTAAATACATATCATTTTGGGGGTCCTTGACATGAAGAAGTTTGAGAACCACTGAAGTAGGGGCTTTAATTTACAAAAAAAACCACTAAATGTAAAATCACAGAGATAGGAGGTTTTCTGCCTTGACAGCGACGAAATAAACGTTTAGTCATTTCTCTGAAGTGTTTTAATTCAGTAGTTTGATCTCCAAGTGTCCACATTGTTGTTTGTTTCAGTAACAAATTGTCCACGGTGCGCAGTGCAGCCGTGTTCCTCGGGATGTCAGAGGCCACGCGGTATCTGGAAGAAAACCCCCGACACACAGAGCCCAGCGACACGTCCAAGTCTGAGCCGGGTGAGGATGCAACTATCACACTATCGCCTGATCGCAATTACTTGAGATGATCGCTATTATTTGAGATAATAGTAATGAATTGCATTGTTATAGCGCTTTTAAAGTTCTTTTAAAGAATAGCTTTTAAAGTGCTCAAAGCGCTTCACAATGGTTCATTCATTCATACAGGGGGGGGGGGCATTGGGAGGTGAAGCGGGAACAGTCAACGCCAGCGTCCTCACTTTTCCCACATTCACACACCAATGGTGGCAAGCTAGCGCCGACTGACTCATTGGAGGCAATGTAGGGTTCAGTGTCTTGCCCAAGGACACTTCGACATGTGGACAGGAGGAGCCGGGATTCGAACCGCCGACTGGCGCTGTAACAGGCATATTCACGTTTTGGCCTATAAATAGGAGGCCCATAAATAGGCCTATAAATAGGCCAGAACGTGAATCTGCCCGTCCATGGTGACAGCGATTTTAAAAATGCATGGTGGCAGTTCTTCCTTGGCCTAGTGGGGGTGTGCGTTTGGATCAAATGCCCCCGCCCCCCAGTTAAAAATCACTAAATCATTAAAAAACGATAGAAAGCAATACATGATTTTTTTTAACACTCATCTTTTAATTATTATCATTACAAACTAATAACATAACCCTTGTTGTAAAAATACAAAGTTGTCCTTTTAACTTACATTTGTAACGGTGACACAGCCCTAGGCGTGGAGTCTGTCCCCGACAGCCCCCCCGCCGTCGCTTCCTCCACGACGGACCAAGAGAAGCGACGAGCGCCGGACGGACCGGCGGACGAGGAGACGCCTGCGGTGGTCGAGGAAGAGGAGGAGGAGGAGGCGCAGCAAATGGAGGAGGGATTCGTGAGCGACGAAGATTATAACCCTTCACCTGGTGGCGGGGGGGGCGTCGTCGGGAGAGGGCGGGGCAGGAAGAGAGGCAGGAAACCCAAGGTATCGGCCGGCGCCGGCATCGCCGAGCTCGCACCCGCTACGCAGTCCCCCCGCAGAGGAAGAGGAAGAGGTTAGGCCTGTCACAGTTATTAGTTAATATTATTAGTTATATAGTATTCGAGATAATCGTTTCCAGGTAGAACATTTTTCATCCATTTTCAAACATTTTCCAAAAATAGCAGAGCTAGATCTTTGTGACGTGTTGTAAGCTTGTAGATCAGCTATTTTCACTATTTTAACTTTTTCAATTTTTAGTATAATATTATTAATATTGTACTAATATAATATTATGTCAGTAATTTCTTCGTACGTTTAAGATATTTGTCATATCTGCCTTGTGCAATTTGTGATTTATGAAAACTTCAAAAACTACCGTAAACAGAAATCAAAGTTGTATTCATTAAGGCCTGAGGTTCCGATTCTACAAAATGTCTTCTAAATCCTATCGTTTAAAAAAAAAAGTTATGTTACTATGTCAGTGATTCTCAAATGTTTTCATGTCAAGGACCCCCAAAATGTATATGAATTTGGCCACGGACCCCCATCTCAAAATATTTTGTTCCAGGGACCCCCAGAAGCAAAGATTTGAGTTGCAAATGTTCGCTTTAAAAACATACATATTCAAAGATTTGCAGACATTTTAACGATTTCTCAAAAATAGCAGATCTACAAGCTCATAGTGCCGCGCTATGAGCTTGTAGATCTGCTATTTTTGAATAGCCAAAGTGTAAAATAATGCTTTTTAGCTCAAATCTAAAAATGACACAGATGCTTCTTCAGGTCTTAATGGGTTAAATTACATCGTTAATCGCTTTGTGTGACAGTTAATCATCAAGTTAAATTTGTAACGGCGTCACAGGAAGGGGGAGAGGACGAGGACGAGGCGCAGCCAGACAGGAAGAGCTGCCGGCGGAGGAGGAGCAGAACGTTGCAGAGGAAGCCGCGGATGACGCCGACGCCGACGCCGCCACAGGAGAGCGCGACGACTCCTCCTCCGCGCAGAGCCCCCTCGCCAAGCGAACCAGACAGAGCAGCGGAGAGGGGAAGAGAGGGAGGGGCAGGGGGCGGGGCCGGGGGCGAGGAAGAGGAAGAGGACGGGGCAGAGGCAGAGGCGAAGAAGGAGAAGAAGAAACCGAGGCGCGAGAGGAGGAAGCAGCAGGGGAGGGAGAAGACGTAGCAGGTAGGGATGCAAATTATCGATTCATTCATTCATTGATAACCTTAACGATCGATTAACCGATTCATTGATAATCGGCGTTTTTTAGGACCAAAAGGAACATTCTTGTCCGAAATCGAAAATGAGTGCAGAAACATAACGGCCTTGATGTGTATATATATATCATTAACGAGCATCAATGAGCGTCAGCTGTACACAGACACACTCACACCTCCCCTCTGTATATGGAGTCTGTCTCATTTCTCTCCAAAAGCCCTTGAATATGATGGAATATGATTAAGGATTACTGTCATTATGGTAAACTCACATTTCATATCACACACACGTGACACACCATACCTGTAACTTTCACTAGCCCCCCAAAAAAAAGTTTACCCCATTTTTTTTTTCCAATTAATTGAAAATCGATAATTTTAATCGAATAAATTATTAACCCATTAAGACCAGGAACGCATCTGTGTCATTTGAAGATTTCTTTGGCTATTTAAAAATAGCAGATCTACAAGAGATCTCTAGTTTGTAGATCTGCTATTTTTGAAAGATCGTGAAAATGTATGCAAATCTTTGAATATATATATTTTTAAAGCGAACATTTTGAACTCAAATGTTTGCTTCTGGGGGGGGTCCCTGGAACAAAATATTTTGAGATGGGGTCCATGGCCAATTACATCTCATTTTGGGTGGTCCTTGACATGAAAATGTTTGAGAACCACTGATATTATAGCAACAAAGGTTTTTTTTTCTGAAAAAAAAAAAAACTGTTAGGATTTAGAAGACATTAGTAGAATCCCCCAAAACCAAAGATTTGAGTTAAAAATGTTTGCTTTAAAAATATATATATTCAAAGATTTGCACACATTTTCACGATTTTTCAAAAAATAGCAGATCTACAAGCTCTCTGTGCCGCGCTATGAGCTTGTACCGCTGTGAAAATTAGGTTTATTGGCAAAATTCATAAACTGTCAGCTCTTTACAATAAAGAAATCATACAAGAGCAACTTAAATAGCTCAACACAACTAATATTATGAAAATTATTTTCAGAATTCAACACAAAATTACACTTTCAAGGAATAGTGCAGTTGCAAAATTATTCAACCCCTTCATGGGAAACACCTTTAGTACTTTGTAGAGCCCCCCTTTTCTTTCAGGACCTGCTCCAAACGTGATGCATAGCCAGACACCAGCTTCTGACAGCGTTCCTGAGGAATTTTAGCCCATTCCTCACAGGCAATGGCTTCCAGCTCCCTAATGTTCTTATGGGGTTCAAGTCAGGAGACTGTGATGGCCACTCCAGAATCTTCCAGGACTTCTGCTGAAACCAAGCCTTAGTGGACTTCGAGGTATGCTTGGGATCATTGTCCTGTTGGAAGGTCCAATGGCGCCCAAGCTTCAGCTTCCTCACAGATGGCATAACGTTTTCTCCCAGAATTTCCTGATATTTGATTGAATTCATCTTGCCCTCAACACGGTGAAGCTTTCCAGTTCCAGAGGAAGCAAAGCAGCCCCAGAGCATCACTGAACCACCCCCGTGCTTGACTGTAGGCAAGGTGTTCTTTTCAGCGTATGCTTCATTCTTCTTCCTCCAGACGTACCGTTGATCCATAGGCCCAAAAAGTTCCAGTTTTGTTTCATGCTCCAGAGAACAGAATTCCAAAACCTCTGTGGTTTATTTATATGGTTTTGAGCATAGTGGAGTCGGCCTTTTTTATGCTTTTGGGTCAGTAGTGGAGTATGTCTTGGAGTTCGGGCATGGAGCCCTTCAGCGTTTAGTGAGCGCCTTACTGTAGCAGTTGAAACCGAAGTGCCCGCTGCCGCTAAGTCTTGCTGCAGGTCTTTTGCAGTCACTCGAGGGTTTTTGACCACCCGCCTCCTCAAGAATCTGGTGGCAGCCGCGGATATCTTCCTCTTTCTGCCACGTCCAGGTAGTGTTGCCACTGTTCCTTTAGCTTTGAACTTGTGAACTATGCTCAAAGCCGTACTTTTAGGTACATTCAGTGCCTTTGCAATTGTTTTATATCCTTTTCCTTGTTTATGCAAAGCAACAATCTCTGCTTTGACCTTTTCTGACCATTCTTTAGACTTCACCATGTTTCTAACATGCAATCCAAATCAACAAGTCAACAAGTCCTATCTCAAGCACATCTGAGGCAACTATTTAAGCCCTTGATTAGTTGATTGCATTGATTACAGGTGTTTTCAGGTGTGCTTAAGGCAGGGGTTGAATAATTTTGCAACTGCTGTATTCATTGAAAGTGACATTTAGCATTGAATTTGGGAAAGAATGCTGCAAATATTACTTTTGTTGAGCTATTTACATTGTTCTTGTATGATTTAATTATTTATTTCAATTGACGGTTTGTGATTTTAGCCAATAAACCCAATTTACAGGGGGGGTTGAATAATTTTGAGCACTGTAGATCTGCTATTTTTGAATAGCCAAAGAAATCCAAAAATTAATTAAATCCAAAAATTAAATGACACACAGATGCGTTCCCGGTCTTAATGGGTTAACTGTAGTTAATGGATTATAGATTCATTGTTAACATCCCTAGGGGCGGTGGAGAAAGCGGAGAGGAGCCAGAAGAACCGGGACGCGGACGACCCGGACTGGACCACGGAGGAGGAGGTGGAGGCAAAGGGGAAGGAGGGAAGGAGAGGGAGAGGGAGAGGAGGAGGAGGAGGACGGGGGAGAGGGCGAGGGAGAGGTAGGCCTGTCACAATTATTGGCACTTACACAGCCCTGGGGCGAGGAGCGTCGGCCAGGAGGACCCGCTCTGTCGGCAGCGGCAAGGGAGAGGAAGACGTAGTGGAGGAGGAGGCTGCGGAGGAGGGAGAAGCAGCCGCAGGAGAGGGCGTGGCGCAGGGAGACAAGGAGGAGGTGGCGGCAGCAGCAGCACCCGCCGCGGGCGTGGAGGAAGACGGGGAGTGGGAGGAGGAGGGAGCGGCGGACGACGACGACGACGAAGAAGAGTGGAGCGCCATGGATCTGGGCGTGGACCCGGACTGGACGGAGAGGGACGATGGGGGCGGGGACGACGACGACGGGGAGGAGGAGGAGGAGGAGCTGGGGGTGGAGGAGGGGGAGGGGGGGGCGGGGACGGGGGAGGAGGAGCTGGACGAGAAGGGGAGGGTGAAGAAGGTGCTGCCCTGTGACGTGTGCAGCCGGGTGTTCACGGAGACCTGCAGCCTGAGGAGACACATGAAAATACACAGCGGCATGAAGCCCTTCAAATGCATCTTCTGCTCCAAGACCTTCAGACAGGGCACCCAGCTGAAGACACACCTACGCATACACACAGGTATGACCATACAAACATGCACATACACACAGGCAACCACACATACACACAGGTATGACCATACATACATGCACATACACACAGGCAACCACACATACACACAGGTATGACCATACATACATGCACATACACACAGGCAACCACACATACACACAGGTATGACCATACATACATGCACATACACACAGGCAACCACACGTACACACAGGTATGACCATACATACATGCACATTAGAGTTCTCAACAGGCCTGAAAATGAAGGCTCGGCCCTAACTGGGCCCGACTGGGCCGGCCCGAACCCGAGTATTACCGCCATGTTAGGCCCGAAAAAAACAGAGGGGAAAAAAATATATGATTTTGTATTTCTTTTATATATATATTTTATTATTATTCCGTTCTGAATGTGTATTTATCTATTATGAAGATGGCGCTGACGGTGCTGACTGACGTTAACTTACACTGTGCTGATTTAAATGAAGTTAAATCCTTGTCTTGCTCACGGTCACACACCTCTGTGCAATGAGATGCATCGTTCGTCTGCATTTCTCTGCCTCTCTCGACCGAGTCTCCGTCTCCTCTCTCCCCCTGACTGTCTGAGACCGACTCGAGACTGTTGTTAACCTATTAGCTTAAGTTTACACGTGTTGGGTGAAAAATATTATAATACTGAACTAAACGCGGGTGGATAACATTTTATTGTGAAAATCAGAGAGCACTGTCCGCCACTTCACAACTGTAACTTAACACAGCACGCCGGCATTGAGCACACCGGTCAGTTATCTTAACTCACAAAAACACATTGAACATCCTGTTAAACCTTCAAATTAAAACCATCTGACAACGACACATGTGTTGTGTACTGCGTGTATGCACGTTCTCCTGCATGGCTATATATGGAAAGCTCGCTCCTGCGTTCTTCAATTGATTTCTGAACGAACCTGACCACTGAATGTACCGCTATTGTTGAAGGCTGGTGTAGACCGACTTTATTTGTCGTGGGTTTTTGTATTAAAAAAGGTTTGTTTATAATGATTCACAATGAATCTTTGGACTTGATGAGGACTCCGTGGTCGCTTTTTACTTTCAACTGGAGTCGCAGAATCCCTTTCTGTTTCTTTTTCCTCGGTAGGTTTCACTGTTTTAAAATACTTGCTTAAATATGCACACTTTGCAGCTGTTGCACAGATATCTCTTGTATCCTCTCATTATGTTTTTGAGCTCCTAATTATTTTGTTTCCCCAAATTCAACTTGTAAACAAGCGGTGAATTAAATCACAGAACGCTCGTCCCAAAACACACTCGCAGTGGTGGAAAAAGTACTCAAATTCTTTACTTAAGTAAAAGTATCAATACTGCAATATAAAAATACTCGGTTACAAGTAAAAGTCCAGAATTCAAAATTTACTTGAGTAAAAGTACAAAAGTATTGGCATCAAAATGTACTTAAAGTACCAAAAGTAAAAGTACTAAATATTTGAAAATAGCCGATCTACAAGCTCACAACGCGTCGCGATGCGACGCGTTGTGAGCTTGTAGATCTGCTATTTTCAAATAGCCTATGTATAAAATAGGTTTAAAGTGGTTAACGTATGTTTTATAATGTAATAATTTACATCTGAAAAGTAGCTAGTAACTAAAGTTTTCAAGTAAATGTAGTGGAGTAAAAGCACAATATTTGCCTCTGAGATGTAGTGGAGTAGAAGTAAAAGTACAGGAAATTGGAAATACTCAAGTAAAGTACAAATACCTCAAAATGTTACTTAAGTATAGTACTTAAGTAAATGTACTTAGTTACTTTCCACCACTGCACACTCGCCCCGGGTCTAGTCCGGCGTCCACGAAATGAATGGGGGGCGAGTGTGTTTTGGAATCGTTTTTTTTTACTCTCTCTCTCGCTCTGTTGCCTGAGCGTGAGCAGCACAGTGCAAGTTAACACCAGTCAGTGCCATCTTCATAATAGATTAAATACACATTCAGACAGAACAGAATTAATAAATATAAATATATTATTAAAAAAAAGAGAAAAAAAAACATTTAAAAAACTCTCTTTTTTTTTTCATGGAGCCCGAGGCTGGGCTCGGCCCGACCAATTAGCATACTTTTGAGGCCCGGCTCGGCCCCGAAAACGTCGGGCCGGGTCGGTTTCGGGTAGAAATTGAGAACTCTAATGCACATACACACAGGTATGACCACACATACTGTACACACAGGTATGACCATACATGCATGCACATACACAACCACACACACACACAGGTATGACGACACGCACACACACTAGGGGTGTGCCGATATATCGTCCCGCGATATATCGCGATACGTTTTCGCGACGATATGTATCGTTTTGGGGGAAAAAAATATCGTTTTTGAAATTTTTTTTTTTATTTTTTTTTATTTTTTTTTACAATCATAATAATCAGGCATGCAAACGGCCCCGAAGTGAAAAGAGTGACAACATGTTTTTTTTTCGGGTCAGGTGTCATACTATTTGGATTCAAAACGGCTATTGTAGCTGAAAAGCTACAAGTTTGCATGTCTGAATAATGCAAAAACAGAATTATTTGTTTGCATTTTCTTTTTTTCTCCTCCATATATTTTCATAATAAAAAAAGTGCGTATCGTATCGTATCGAAATCGTATCGAAGTTGTGAGCCAAGTATCGTATCGTTTCGTGAAATTAGTGTATCGGCACACATGCACACATGCACACACGCGCACATGCACACACACACACACACACACACACACACACACACACACACACACACACACACACATAGGTAACCACACGCACACCCACAGGTAACGACACACACACACACACACACACACACACACACACACACACACACACACACACACACACACACACACACACACACACACAGGTATGACTGATGACACATGCACACACACACACACACACACACACAGACACACACACACACACACACACACACACATACACACAGGTAACAATACAGATACCAGTATAGGAAAAGCTGCCGATACTACCTAAAATGCTGGTATCGGGTATCGCCGTTCCGGTACCACATGATTTATCACATGATGATGTTTCATATTGTTATTGTTTCATATTCTTAATGCCTCTGCTCCTCTCTCCCTGTTGCAGGAGAGAAGCCCTTTGGTTGCTCAGAGTGTGACAAGTGTTTTGCTCAGAAGTGTCAGCTGGTGGCCCATCGTAGGATGTACCACGGCGACGAGAAGCCCTTCACCTGCGAGCGCTGTGGCCTCAAGTTTGCCACCTCCTCCAACTTCAAAATACACATCAGGTACTATGTCTGGTGTGTTTTGCCCATTGTCTAGCCCAGCGCTACTCAACCCGCGTCTTGGCGGCCCCTTGTGGTCAAAAAAAATAAAATAAATAAAAATCTTTTTTTTTTTTTAAGCACAGGATAAAAAATATACATTTCCGTTCAAATATATGGGTTGCTATTTTTTTTTTCAAAAACAAACATCAATTGTTACAGGTATAATGCATAGTTTTCTATGCATTTCGGGTTTTTGGGGGGGTTTGACCCCCATTTTTTTTCGGCCGCGCGGCTTTGCCGCGCGCCCAGGATAGGTGTCCCTTATTTCAATCTCTGGGAGTTGGCAACCCTAACCTTGAAAATCGATCGACCGTCATTTTTAGCTTGCGGCCCCTTGGACTTTTGGTATTTTGCTGAGTGGCCCCTGAGCCATCTTAAGTTGAGTAGCCCTGGTCTAGCCCATTCTGGGTTAGACATGTCTAGCCCATTCTGGGTTAGACATGGGCATTCTTGTAATCCCATTCTTGTAACGATACCTTTCAGGGCGGGAACCCCTTTTGGGGTTGGTGTTGCTATGTACAGTATGTGGCAACATACATTTGTTGTCATTTTTGAATAAATATTTGATTTTTTTTCCAGAAAACTTAGGTCAGACCTCAGGTCTAAATGGGCTAGATCAGGGGTCTTCAACGCTTTCAGGCCAAGGACCCCCTAGCTGAGAGAGAGATGAAGCAGCGACCCCCTCTATATTATATAAAATTGTGTTTCAGATAAGCATTTGCTGCTTTTTTCCCTCTACATCTATACCTCTTTGCCAAAAATATCAGATCTACAAGCTCACAACGCCTCGCAGCGCGAGGCGTTGTGAGCTTGTAGATCGGCTATTTTTGGCAAAAGTTCTCCTCAGAAAAGGGATGCTAGGGTTCAAGTGGTTAATGTAAAAAAAAAAAAAATCATATCACAAAGATTTGGCGGACACCCTGTAGTAACTCTGAGGACCCCCTAGGGGTCCCGGACCCCCTATTCAAGACCCCTGGGCTAGGTGGAAGTGTATGTATGTATGTATACTATAAGCTGACCACGAGTGGCCTAACAATCGCTGGCATGACAAAAAGCAAAGCCAAACAACTTTCGAAATATTGCTCTGTTTCAGCAGTTCTAGGCAGTTTGTCTGTGTGGAGGAGAAGGTGCCATGTGTATCCTTAGGGACCAATGAACTATCAACCCTGTTATATTTGTTTCCCTGTAAATTAATTGAAATTTGTGGATTCAAATAAAGAATTAAAATGTGTGTGTGTGTGCCTGTGTTCCCACAGACTGCACAGCGGCGAGAAGCCCTACGTGTGTGAGACGTGCGGGCAGGCGTTCGCCCAGTCCAGCACGCTCACGTACCACAAGCGGCGGCACACCGGGGAGAAGCCCTACCAGTGTGACACCTGTGGCATGTCCTTCTCCGTGTCCTCTTCGCTCATCACGCACGCACGTAAACACACAGGTGAGAGTCGGCCACCGCTGATGGCAGCAGTGTTGATTTCGTCGACTAAAACTGTGACGAAAAATGTTCGTCGACTACCTTTTTTCACTGACGAAAACTAAATAAAAACTAAGCTACGATAAAAACTAGACTAAAATGTTAGTGAGGGACTAGTGGAGAAGAGATCCAGTAGAACTAAAAGACTAGTCATTTTAAGTTTAGTTGCGCTCGGGTGTTGCGCTCTGAAAATAGCAGATCTACCAGCTCACAACGATCCACGTTGTGAGCTTGTGGATCGGTTATTTTCAGCATGCAACCAAGTGTAAAATCAGCCATTACGACGCCATCAAGGCACCGCCACAATACATTTTAGTCGACTAAATCAACTGTAGATTTAGTCGACTATAATCTTATGATATTTAGTCGACTAAAACTAGACTAGCAGTAAAACATTTCAGATGACTAAAATATGACTAAATATATTGACAATTTCGTCAACAGATAAAAACTAGACTAAAATGTTAGTGAGGGACTAGTGTAGAAGAGATCCAGTAGAACTAAAAGACAAGTCATTTTATGTTTGGTTGCGCTCAGGTCTTGCTCTCTGAAAATAGCAGATCCACAAGCTCGCGACTCGTTGTGAGCTTGTGGATCGGCTATTTTTAGCATACAACCCAGTGTAAAATCAGCCATTACGACGCCATCAACGCCGCCAAAATAAATGTTTTTGCAGTACAGGGAAATAACATTTTCTATTAATTAATGTATGAGTCAATGAGCTAATATCTGAAGAATACTGGGCAATACCGTAGCTTAACACTGTGGTGTTCCCACCAGCTAAAATAATTGGTGCCGAGCGCTAGTTTCGCGCGCATTCGGTCCCGTCACCTTGTTTTCACCCCCTGGCCCGTTTAGATGCCTGATTTACGGTCTGTACAGTCTATGGGTGTAACGCAGTCCATATGTATTTTCTTACCGTCTATGGTTCTACCACATGCATACAGTACGTCATGATGCACATACTGTACCAGTACCTGCTCTTGTGTTCCAGGCGAGACGCCGTACAAGTGTTTACATTGTGACACAAGTTTCGCCACCTCTTCTGAGCGGAAGAAACACACCCGCAAGATCCATCCCGGTGAGTTGTTCTGATCAGACGCCAACGCTCTAAATCAAGACTAGAGTTGTTCCCATACACCGCTGTCAGAACGCTGACGCCTAAAACGCCTAAAACGCCAGTGTGCCAGTCTAGTCTATGCCGATCCCATGCCACATAATGACATGTCATTTACAGCATTGGTTCTCAAAGTGGGGTCCGGGGACCCCCAGGGGTACTTGAGGGGGTTCCAGGGGGTCCCCAGCTAAATGATGGATAGGAACCAAATGGACCCTTATGGGTCTGTAACTCTGAGAGTCTACAAATGGAACCAAATGGACCCGTTAGGGTCCATTTGGTTCCATTTGTACACTCTCAGAGTTAAGTTAACATTGATATTACAATATAAATTGGGGTCCCAGAGATAGAAATGCCATTACATGGGGGTCCGTAGCCTAATAATGCATGTCAAACTGGGGGTCCTTATAATTAGAATGGTTGAGAATCACTGCTAGACAGTGGTGGAAAAAGTACTCAAATTCTTTACTTAAGTAAAAGTACCAATACTGCAATATAAAACTACTCTGTTACAAGTAAAAGTCCAGAATTAAAAATGTACTTGAGTGAAAGTACAAAAGTATTGGCATCAAAATGTACTTAAAGTACCAAAAGTAAAAGTACTAAATATTTGAAAATAGCCGATCTACAAGCTCACAACGCGTCGCGATGCGACGCGTTGTGAGCTTTTAGATCTGCTATTTTCAAATAGCCTAGGTATAAAATAGGTTTAAAGTGGTTAATGTATGTTTCATTATATCATAATTTATATCTGAAAAGTAACTAGTAACTAAAGTTTTCAAGTAAACGTAGTGGAGTAAAAGTACAATATTTGCCTCTGAGATGTAGTGGAGTAGAAGTAAAAGTATTGGAAATCAGAAATACTCAAGTAAAGTACAAATACCTCAAAATTGTACTTAAGTACAGTACTTAAGTAAATGTACTTAGTTACTTTCCACCACTGCTGCTAGAGCCGTAAAAATCTTCTCTTATGGGGGTCCCTGGCTTATCTTTTCAAATGGGGGTCCGTGGGCTAATAAGTGTCCATTGACATGAAAAAGTTTGAGAACCACTGATTTACAGGGATACATTATTTTGTATTTTGAATGCTTCAGTTGATATAGCAAACTGTTTTATACGCTTACTGTACTATTTTACCTACTTATTTTATACTCTTACTGTATAATGTACATTATTATTTTATACTCTTACTGTACAATTTACATTATTTGACATTATTATTTTATACGCTTACTGTGTTTTTTACATTATTATTTTATACTCTTACTGTACTATTTTTACATTATTATTTTATACTCTTACTGTACAATTTACATTATTTGAATAACTTGTAGCTGCACTTTAATCATTTTTAATGGAATTGTATTTATTCATTTATGTTGTGTTTACTGTAATCAGGGGGGAAGTCGGAAAAGAGAGCTTACCTTCAAAGGAAAATGATACATATAATTAAATGATTGTGTGTGTGTTTGTGTGTCAGATGGGAACCCGGGCGTCCAGTGTCTGCTGTGTGGGAACAGGTTTGTGAGCGTGAAGAACATGATGAAGCACCAGGAGAAGGCCCATGCTGACGACCTGAGACACCACAAGGAGAGAGCACAGTCTGGTGAGTGTGTGTGTGTGTGTGTGTGTGTGTAGCGTTGGGATGCATTGGAAAGCGTCTGCTGCCGACAAATTGTTGTCGGATGGCGTCGTTCCGTCGGGTCGGGACCTCTATCGACCCGACTCAGAGAAACTGAACTTGCTCGGTCGGTCCCGACTAGACTAGAGCCTGTCGTTAGCCCCGGGCTGGTGGAGAATGCTACGTGTGTTTTTGTTTTGGTGCGGGGTGAAAAAGCTCCGCTGTTGCCAGATTCTCTGAGGGAAAACGACCAGGCGACCAGGTCTATGAAAACAAGCCCAAAACAAGCGACCAGTTTCACCACTTGAGCCCCGGCCATTATATCAGCTATTTTCAAAAAGAATCTTGAAAGCCAGCCCAAATACGCAACTACACTTCAGAAACAAGCCCAAACAAAAGCAACCTGCAACTATGTATATTTACAAGCGACTTCACAGGAAAACAAGCCCAAACTCGCTTATAATAAGCAGACCTGGCAACACTGGCAAATCTTGCAGGCCAGTTCTGCCAGCTCTAAGGGATTAGCACAACAATGTGCACATCGGCCGACTGCTTGTGATGAACTAAATGCATACTTTTGCCAACAGACTACCAGGCTGTTGTAGTCTGTTTGGTAGAGAGTCACCTTAAGACCAAGACTATAAGACAGGGGTCTTCAACGTTTTTCAGTCCAAGGACCCCTTAGCCGAGAAAGAGATGAAACAGGGACCCCCCCCCCACTACATATTGTATAAACCTGTGTTGCAGATTAAACCTTTTCATAGATTTCATAGATAGCTTCATAGACTTGTTTGACAGCACTATCATCAGTGTTAATTCATGTTTTTTGTTTGTTTATATGTGATCTTTTCCATTATGGATTCATGTTAATGTGTATTTTCAGACATTTAACCACTTAAACCCTCCATACTTAGTAAACTCGACCTTAGGCTCTGTACTTGGTCTGCTCTGTTTTCCTTCTAAACCTCTTTGCTGGAAATAGCCGATCTACAAGCTCACAACGCCTCGCTTTGTGAGCAAGTACAGTGTACTTGGTCAGCTCTGTTTTCCCATTTACACCAAACCTCTTCGCTGAAAATAGCCGATCTAATTTTTTTTACTAACTCTATCGCACCACTCACTTCACACTGGGTGTGATTTTTTCTTTGTATTGGCCCAGTCAAAACAACTTTAAAGAAATTAAATAAAGACATAAAAAAATATATTTTTTTATAATACTATTCGAATATATTCAAATATTAGCCAATTTTTAAGACCATTTTGAATTTGATTTCTGAGGAATGTCAACAACCCTAGTGTGTGTGCGTGGTGTCACCTTGCCCCGTTTTCCAACAACAGTGTTCCTCCTGGCGTCCGGTCCCGTGGTCTCCATCGTCCAGAAGAAGCAGGACCACGAGGAGGTCCTGATCTCCGAGGTGGGGGAGCCGCACAACCCCAACCCGGCCACGCCGGGCCACTCCAAGTCCCACCACCAGGCCCCCGCCGACCAGACCGCCACCATCCAGGTCTTTAAGACGGAGCCCTCCGCCACGGCCATCAGCACCGCCGCCGGCCATCACCCGACCACCACGGTGACCCTGGCCTCCGAGACCACCACCACCACCACCACCATCTCCTCAGAGACCTACCACGCCCTGGTGGAACACCTGAGGCCCTCGTCCCCCGCTCAGAACATTCAGCAGATCGTCATCATCAGGACTGTGGACGACTCGCTGATCAACCAAGCGCAGCAATAATAGTCATTCATTCATATAAAAAAGCCCCGGAAACGTGTTATTATGTAGGGTCTGCGTCATCCGTTATTAACCCCTTAAACCCTTTTAAGACCCGGGGAACGCATCGTTTGTGTCGTTTTGAGATTTCTTTGGGCTGTTAAAAAAAATCTACGAGCTTGTATATCTGCTATTTTTTTGAAAAATCGTGAATATTTGTGCAAAGATTTGCCCAAAAAAATCATGATAAAAAAATAAATAGCAGATCTACAAGCTCATAGCGCGGCACTCGGTGGCGCGTTCGGTGGAGCTTGGTGGAGCTTGTAGATCTGCTATTTTTTAATAGCCCAAAGAAATCTTAAAATGACACAAACGATGCGTTTCCGGTCTTAATGGGTTAACCACGTAAAGGAGTAGTTCACCTTAAAAAATGGCTTATTTCCTATTAATTACACGCCCCATGAAGCATTGAATTTGAGAATTCTTTTTTGTTTTTGTCGCATTCTTGAGCCGCCCCCCGCCGGTCATCAAATTATCGTTTTAGGAATGCGACAAAAACAAAAAAAATCTCCATCCACAACGAGATCTTTCTCCCAAAAAATAGCCGATCTATAAGCTCACAATGCATCACGACATGCGACGCATTGTGAGCTTGTAGATTGCCTATTGTTGGCTAATGCCCCCCCTACAAACAAAACAAAATAATTGACGCTGGGGTTCAAGTGGTTAAAGGGGTATTTCACCTACTTAACTGTAGGACCGCTCGGGCAGTTCAGATACGCTGCCATCACTCGTTTTGACCCTTTTCCCTCTCTCTCATGCTTACAGTACATAAGTTATGATATTTATACTGAGTTTTTTTTCTTCTTTTTTAATCTTGTATCAGTAATCATGTTAATAGTTTGAAATGTTAAAAGGCAAGACCACTTTGGTAGAGGTTTGGGTTGTGTAGTTACCTTGTCATGGATGTAACTCTAAAGGTGGACAAGAAATCTAAAATAATTGCTCCATGGATAATTCAAAATATGCTCCTCATTGACTTACATTGTACGGTGAAACAGCTCTCAAAGTCACTCTTTCAGCCTGTAAACAAACACAAACACAGCTGATTCAGATAATATATGACATCACCAAACCCTGTACTGTTTTTTTTTAAATAAAAATGTTAACTTCATGTTGATTTTGCTATTTTTATTAGAGAGAAAACCCGGACTGGATATCCGGATCTTCAAATAGTAAAATCAACAGGAAATTGACATTTTTATTAAAAAAAAAACCAGTACTAATTGCTCAATGGAGCAATTGTTTTAGATTTCGTGTCCACCTTTGAAGTTACATCATGGCAAGGTAACTACACAACCCAAACCTCTACCAAAGTGGTCTTGCCCTTTAAAGTGTTCTGATGAAAATAGTTCATTTAATACATTTTGAATAGTAGGAAATAATTGATTTCTTAAAGTGTTTTATTCCGATATCCTGTAAACTGGTTGCGTTGTTAGAGTCATCATTCATGCTATTTGTTCAGGCAAAGTGTTTGAAAAATGTTTTTTGAAAAGGGTTTTATTTTCATGTCCAGATTGTCCACAATTAGATTGTATTTTTTTTATGGTGGCTTGATCCTCATTCTGGAGCCATGCTATTCAAATAGTAAAGAAAACTTGCATTAGATATTAGAATATACATAACGGGGAGCAGCCTAGGAAAAGAACAATCCAGGGTGAATGTCCCTTACATCGAAAATATTTGATCTTTTACTCAACCCATTGAATCCGTGAAACGCATCCGTGTCTTTTTAGATTTCTTTGGCCATTCAAAAATAGCAGATATACAAGCTTAAATACATATCATTCTGGGAGGTCCTTGACATGAAACGGTTCGAGCACCACTTAAGTATAGCAAAAGAAAAATTTCCAAAAAAATTGCAGATCTACAAACTCATAGCGCGCATATTTTTCATATTTTAGAAAGCGTGGCTTTCAAAAATATATATATATTTCAATTAATTTTCCAAGATTTTTCAAAAAAAATGCAGATCTACAAGCTCATAGCGCGGCACTCGGTGCCGCGCTATGAGCTTGTATATCTGCTATTTTCATAGCCAAAGAATACAAAAAATGACACAGATGCGTTGACGGTCTTAAAGAGATCATTCACCCCAAAAACATTTTTTTTCCTATGTATTAGTCATAGTCACCGCATGGAGACTTCAATTCCAGGATATTTTTTCGTTTTTGACAATAATTTGATGAGGTAGGGAGCGGTTCCAGTAGGAGACACAAAGGAGACTCTTTGTGTCTCCTACCGGAACCCGCTGGTCATCAAATGTATTGTCTCAGGAATGAGACGAAAACTAAAACATATCCATGAATTCAAGTCTCCATGGGGTGACTAATACATAGAAAAAAAGTCATTTTGGGGGTGAACTACCCCTTTACTCGGTTAACCCTTCATATGTTAAGATGCATTGCTGTAGATGTGGTGCTCAGTTAGTGAAGTCATGTGACCCGTTTAGTTTCTGAATAGCAGATTGTTTGCTTAATCCTTACACGTTGCAGTTAAAGTGATTCTCTTAGCATTTCATCATCACTGCTACATACCAGGCTTTCTTCATTTTGAAATGGTTTAAAAATACAATTATTTTTTACAATCTGCTTTGTGGCCTCTTGTAATTCTAATAGTTTCTGTGGCAACACACTAAAACAACCATGCTTTCATACTTTTGACCAGTGGTGGAAAAAAGTACTCATATTTTGTATTATTATTATTTTTTATTTAGAGGCAAATTCATTTTTACCCCCTTTTTCTCCCCAATTTAATCCTTTAGTCCAATTAACCCATTAAGACCTGGAACGCATCTGTGTCACTTTAGATGTCTTTGGGCTATTCAAAAATAGCAGATCTACAAGCTCGTAGCGCGGCACCGAGTGCCGCGCTACGAGCTTGTAGATCTGCTATTTTTGAAAAATCTTGAAAAAAATATTTTTCAGATTTTTTTTCAAAAAAACTGTTTTAGAAAACATTTTAAAGAATGGGCTCAGGTCTTAATGGGTTAATTCCCCCCCCCCCCCCCTCCCCCCACACACACACA
This sequence comes from Gymnoscopelus microlampas, assembly GCF_963454915.1. Classification (NCBI taxonomy): domain Eukaryota; kingdom Metazoa; phylum Chordata; class Actinopteri; order Myctophiformes; family Myctophidae; genus Gymnoscopelus; species Gymnoscopelus microlampas. The sequence continues at coordinate 40,153,939 of NC_139959.1, read as the reverse complement.
CACATGTCTGTGTTGTCACTGCTGTCGTATCCTACTGATTCACCTGCCATTGAGGAGCCCCCACCAGGGGGCCGTCGTAGAGCGTTCGTCCTACTCCTCCCACCCAACACTCCTCCCCGCTGACAGGTGCCCCCCCCCCCCAGCCTGTAGGAGTATGTGCAATGACCGATATCACCCTCCTCCTCCTCCTCCCCCCCCCGCCCGGCTTCCATCCCCCGAACACAGGCCAATTGTGTTCGTGTAGACGCCCGACAAAGCCGGTACTCACATTTTTTACTCAAATCTTAAGTAGAAGTATCAGTACTGCAATGTACAGTAGAAATACTCTGTTACAAGTAAAAGTCCGGAATTCAAAATGTTACTTGGGTAAAGGTACAAAAGTATTGGTATCAAAATGTACTTAAAGTAGCAAAAGAAAGTACTCATCCTGCAGAATGTCCAATTTCAAGTTTTCAAATGCATACATATCCACTACATATGTGTTTTCAGACTTTTAACCACTTTTAAACCCTCAATACTTTGTAAACTTGACCCTTGGCTCTGTACTTGGCCCGCTCTCCCCCCCCCCCCCCCCTCTACACCAGTCCTCTTAGAAAATAGCAGATCTACAAGCTCACAACGTTTCACAGAAGCATTGTGAGCTTGTAGATCGCAGTGGTTAATGTGTAAATAAAAACATAAAGCACCTATCACACCCCCCCACCCCCTGCAGTATCTCTGAGGGCCCCCTAGGGGTCCCGGACCCCCTGTTGAAGACCCCTGGTCTAGATACCATAGTCCGGAGGGTTGGCCTAGTAGTGCTTATTGTCATGTGATCTAGCCAATCACAGTCAGTCCCCCCAGGCTATGGAAACCAGACTCTGTGTGTGTGTGTGTGTGTGTGTGTGTGTGTGTGTGTGTGTGTGTGTGTGTGTGTGTGTGTGTGTGTGTGTCAGTGGTGGAAAAAGTACTCACATTTCTTACTTAAGTAAAGGTATCAATACTGCATTGTCAGAAATACTCTGTTACAAGTAAAAGTCTGGAATTAAAAATTGACTTGAGTAAAAGTACAAAAGTGTTGGCATCAAAGTGTACTTAAAGTATCTAAAGTAAAAGTACTAAAATGTATAAATAGGGGGTATAAGATAGGGCTGAAGGGCCTAACGTATATGTTTTATAATGCAGTAATTAATATCTAGTAACTACAGTTTTCAAATAATTGATGTGGAATAAAAAGTATATTTGCCTCTGAGATGTTAGTGGAGTAGAAGTAAAAGTACTGAAAATTGGAAATACTCCAGTAAAGTAGAAAATACCTCAGAATTGTACTTACAGTTCTTGCATAAATGTTCTTAGTTACTTTACACCACTTGTGTAACACGTGTGTGTGTGTGTGTGTGTGTGTGTGTGTGTGTGTGTGTGTGTGTGTGTGTGTGTGTGTGTGTGTGTTAGGGGGTGTGGCTAAAATGCAAGGGCTCTGCATTTAGTTCTTTATAAAGCTACTGTATGAGCTTTGTCACTTTCCATCATCTCTTGCCTTTCTTTAAAGAAGGAAGCAGAACTCCTCGTTGGACACAAACCTGTCCTTGGTTGGAACATAAAGACTTTGGTAAGAACATACTTTCATTCTGATTGATTCTAAATCCTAACAGTTTTTTGAAAAAAAAAAAAAAAATGTTTTCAAGGTTTTTCAAAAATAGCAGATCTACAAGCTCATAACGCGGCACCGAGTGCCGCGCTATGAGCTTGTAGATCTGCTATTTTTGAATAGCCAAAGAAATCTAAAGTGACACAGGTGCGTTCCAGGTCTTAATGGGTTAACAGTTTGTAAAATTGTACAGAGGTACAATTTTACAACGATTTTGATGACACAAAAAGCCCTTTAGGGGCCTGTTTCCATTGTGGTCCTGATACCAAATTAATGTAATTAAATGTATATTGTATTCATATAGTTAAGTTGTTCAACCAATTACTTAAAATAAGGGCAGTAATTCAATACATAACATTTAATTAAATTCCAAGTATCAGTGGCCCCTCCTGTGGCCCTTTATCAAGACATTTTAGAGTCTTTAAAGGGATAGTTCACCCCCAAAATGACTTTTTTCCTATGGATTAGTCAGAGTCTCCTTTGTCTCTCCTACCGAAACCGCTGCCTACCGGTCCGCTGGTCATCAAATTATTGTCTTAGGAATGAGACAAAAACAAAAAAATATCCATGAATTCAAGTCTCCATGGGGTGACTAATACATAGAAGAAAAAAAACGTATTTTTTGGGGTGAACTATCCCTTTAAGACAGAAGCATAGCAGTGTAAATAGGGACCAGATTCTGTGAGAGAAACAAGCAACCAGGTCTAGGAAAACCAGCCCAAAAGAAGTGACAATGGGCTACATCGGCTATTTGAAAATAGCAGATCTACAAGCTCACAACGCGTCGCAACGCGTTGTGAGCTTGTAGATCTGCTATTTTCAAATAAAATCTTGCGGGGAAATTATAATAAGCAGATCTGGCAACCCTAGACACGGTGTGAATGGGTGGCGGGACAGCAGGGCGTCTGCTGTAAGTACCTGCAAAGTTGTGTGGTTATAACAGAACATATTCACCAAATCTGAGGTGGAAACATTAATGAATAAAGCCTAATTTATAATACTCATCGCATCAATACATTCTGAAAAGTTACTCTTTTTTTCCCCCTCCAAAATAAAATGCTACACCGTCAAATATTTAGTGTTAATTAATCAATTTCTACATCGTCAGGGTTCAATTAAAGGACGACTTCACCACTTTTCAACATGTCTTCATATAATAGGTCCTCACTAATGCTCATGATAAAATGATACAATTTTTTTCTACTTGGTCTGTGTCTCATAGGAGGGCTGTGGACAGTCCAGAAACCCGTCTACCAGTGACATCATCGTTAGGCAGGATTTTTTTTCCCAAAAAGATTACAATTTTTTTATTCAGATTTTTATTAAGGCGAGAACAATGGGATCTATTATTGCATTGCAACTTTCCAGGAATACAAAGCCTGCCGTTTCTATTAGCTTGGATTCCCCATCGATGATGTCACTGGTAGACGGGTTTCTGAACTGTCTACAGCCCTCCTCTGAGACACAGACCAAGTAGAAAAAAATTGTATCATTCTATCATGAGCATTAGTGAGGACCTATTATATGAAGACATGTTGAAAAGTGGTGAAGTCGTCCTTTAAGGTTCAAGTTTTGTGTGTGTGTGTGATCACGTTGCTCTTCTTTTTCCCCCTATTGTCCGGTGATCACAGAAGACGGTTCTATTTCGGTTCCATTCGGACGTCGCGACAGGTGTGGTTAGCTGTGGAAAAATACAACTGAGTTTAGGTAATAGAAAGACCCAGTAAAGACGAGAAACAACAGAGGTTAGGTAATGGAACAGGGCTGGGAAACGGTGGTGATGTAGAGAGCCACTATATTTCCACACTCACTCCAGAGGGACACATTGCATAATACTGTTGGGTAGACACCTCTTATCTCAGTTTTCTTTTTTACTTTTTCCGTAAATTAATGTCCATTCTATGTCACACAAAAGTAGCAAGAATAGCCGATCTGCAAGCTCAAAACAAGCTTGTAGATCTGCTGTTTTTGCTCTTTTTGAATTGGAATCCTGAAAAGTAACATTTTTATTTCATTTCAAATGCATTTATTTATACTTATGTTGACTTTATGAACTTAAATACAAATACATTGGACATAAAAAAGACAATAGAATGTTAATACTAGTCATTAAGCTACTAATATAGACTGAAGTCATTAAAGCGGGTCATAAAAAGCATACTATATCAGTATTCTGATATTAACCTGTGGGCCGCATTAAGTGAAGGTGGGGGCCGCATGTGGCCCCCGGGCCGCCAGTTGCCCATGTACTGTATGTAATAGAAAGACCCAGTAAAGACACACAAACAACAGCGGTTAGGTAATAAGGCCAACTAAAGAGACAAAAAAAACGTATGAAGCAAAAGATAAGCCAGGTGTAGGCGGTATCGAATAGCAAAGGCTATTGTTTGCTTCCAGTAAGTAGGTTTTGGTCTGCCTATTGTACTGCCTGTCATAATGAAGTCGCAATACTAGACGTTATTGTGACCAATTTCAGTATTGTGCGCTGGACGAGCGCTCGTCTTGCGGTTAGATAAACTGTTACGCAATAGAAGAGTTGTAGGTCAATTCCCACGATACCAACCAATGAGATCATCCCACAACTCATGAGCTCACAATTGTGAGCTTGTAGATCTGCTATTTTCAAATGGCTGAAATATATTTAGGGCTGAAGTGGTTAATGTATGTTTTGCAATAATAATCACAATCTACACAGTAACTAGTAACTAAAGTTTTCAAATAATTGTAGCAGAGTAAAAGTATAATATTTGCCTATTTGAGATGTAGTGGAGTAAAATTATTGGAGATTGAACTTAAGTGCGGTACTTAATTAAATGTACTTAGTTACTTTCCACCACTGCAAAGATGCAACACCAACAAACAAACAAAAACAACCTGTGTAAATAGAATGTGTTACTGAAATGGATTAAGAGAAAGGAATTGATATTTTATAATATTATCCTCATTAAAGGCATGATGTCTGCGGTCTGCCTCCTCTTCCTGGCTCTTCCTCTGGTCTCAGCTCAGATGTTCCACTGGGGTCATTGTCCCACGCCTACACTGCAGGCCAACTTCTCCTTATCACAGGTAATACGCACACACACACACACAGACACACACACACACACACACACACACACACACACACACACACACACACACACACACTGGTCTCGCCGGTAGGAGACTCAAAGGAGACTCTTTGTGTCTCCTACCAGATACATTAGCATTTTTTCGCCGGCTCTTGGCTCAGGAATGAGGAAAATCTCCCTGAATTCAAGGCTTCATGGGGTGTGTTATTGATAGAAAGTTAAACTAAGTCATTTTTTTGGGGGTGAACTAGTCCTTTAATGGGTTAAATGCTGTTTTTCTATAGGAACGAGGGGTATTAAGCACGCACATCCTAAAACAATTAAACGGGTGCTGGACAGCAATACGTACATCAGGAAAAGAGGGGAAGTCCGCACATCGTTTTAGCTCCCAGTAGAAAGGTTTTATTTGTAGTTAGGCAACGTTTTGGTCAAAACGTTGCCTTCTACTGGGAGCTAAAACGGTATGCGGACTTCCCCTCTTTTCCTTAAATGCTGTTTATAACTGAGTTTCTCCCCCCCCCCCCTGCCTTTCCTCCTCATCAGTTCCAGGGCCGGTGGTACGAGCACAGGAGGCTAGCGTCCATATATGAGAGAGGGAAGTGCATCGAGGCCAGCATCGAGCCTGTCGCCGGCGACACCCAAATCCTTTTCTCCCAGACCATGTGAGAGTTGCTTTTACTGTTAGAGATGTACCGATGCTATTTTATTTCCATTCTGATAGACATAGGGCAATGGTACCACCGGTGGTACGCGAGGCCCCCTCTGGTGGTACGCAGAGCAATCTCCCCAAAAGATAATAAAGTGGACTGAGATATAAAATAATATAAAAACATATAATAGGCTACTATCAAAATACTTCTATGGATTATTTATAACTTTACCATGACATCATGGCAATGGGATTCAAAAACAAAGCTTTGCTTTCCTGTATATTAATACGTTATCAGTGCCGTGTTTATGTTGACTTTGTGTCAACGTGTGATGCGACCGTGATGGTAACCGGAAGACTCGCCCCAAAACACACTTGCCCCCCATTTTTTGGGACGGACCAGCGGTCCTTGTATTTGTTTTACTGATGCCCCCACTCTGAGAACCACTTTCCGAGATTGTTTTTAAAAATGACACGCATCGGGTATACTCTGTATCGATCGATAAACAAGTTGTGGTATATTATTCGACACTGTACATCAAAGTCGATTATTTGCTAATATTATTTTTACAAGCTCAAAAAATAGTAAAAATAGCCTGTAGTCTACAAGCTCAAAACGTTTTGAGCTTGTAGATCTGCTATTTTTGCAATTTTTTTATTTGAATCCAGATTTTTTTGTTTCTATTTTTTTTATTGGAATCCTGAAAAGTAACATTTTTATTTCATTTCAAATGCTTTTAGTTATACTTATGTTAACTTTATGAACTTAAATACAAATACATTGGACATAATCAAGTCAATAGAATTACTCATAAGCTACTAATATAGACTGAAGTCATTAAAGCGGGTCATGTTTGCATGTTTGGAATCATAACAGCTGAAATCAATAATATATCACTATTCTGATATTAACCTGCGGGCCGCATTAAGTGAAGGCGGGGGCCGCATGGGGCCCCCGGGCCGCCAGTTGCCCATGTATGATGATGTCTTCATCAAAATTCCCCCCCTAACCCCCCCCCAGTGGTGTAAAGTAACTAAGTACATTTACTGTAGTACTGTACTTAAGTACAATTTTGAGGTATTTGTACTTTACTTGAGTATTTCCAATTTCCAATACTTTTACTTCTACTCCACTACATCTCAGAGGCAAATATTGCACTTTTACTCCACTACAATTATTTGACAACTTTAGTTACTAGTTACTTTTCAGATATAAACTATGATATAATGAAACATGCATTAACCACTTCATCCCTATTTCATACCTAGGCTATTTGAAAATAGCAGATCTACAAGCTCACAACGCGTCGCATCGCGACGCGTTGTGAGCTTGTAGATCGGCTATTTTCAAATATTTAGTACTTTTACTTTTGGTACCTTAAGTACATTTTGATGCCAATACTTTTGTACTTTTACTCAAGTATATTTTTGATTTTGGACTTTTACTTGTAACAGAGTATTTTTATATTGCAGTATTGGTACTTTTACTTAAGTAAAGAATTTGAGTACTTTTTCCACCACTGAACCCATGTCTTTGTGAACCCACCAGTGACAACAGGGTAGAGTACAGTTCACCGGCAGTGATAAGCCAGAACCCTGCGGAGCCCGCCAAACTGGTGTTTGGTTACTTCTACAGTGAGTGAGCCTTCTCTCTTTCCGTAGCTTCCGTTTTAGTTTTTTTTGCATAGTGTGGTTGTGTTTAAACTGGTTAACCCGTTAAGTCCTGGGGCCGATTCTACAAAATGTCTTCTACATCCTAACAGTTTTCTGGCACAAACCTGTGTTGCTATATATATCGTTGTTGTCGGGCAGAAACCTCTCATCTCCATATTTTCAACTGTCTGTGTTTTTTCGTAAATTAACGCCCAGCTACTTAATCATGCTATTATCATCACTTTACCCAAATACATTATATGATATTATTATATTAAATACATTATATTATCATCACTTTACCCAAATACATTATATGATATTATTATATTAAATACATGATATTATCATCACTTTACCCAAATACAGCTCAAGTGGAGTTAGGAAGTTTTGACCATTAATGTGGAGACAGTTGTTTTGTCCATCATTGATTAGAATGAGTCGGACGAAAAAATAAATAAAATCTAAGTTGGAGTTACGGTGGGAGGTTTGACTGACAGTTTGAGGATCCAATGGAGTTAGGAGGTTTAGTCAGAAGCGCTTTTTAATACTTTTCATTGGTTCAATATTTGTAAAACCGTACAGGGTGTTCAATAACACTGATTTGTATATCATTTTAAAAAACGGAGTTTTTTTTTTTTGCCTGACAGCGACGATTATGATCCGTAGTGGGTGTGCATTGGCACTGCTCTCACGATTCAATTCCATTACGATCCACCAGGTTTCGATTTGATTCTACGATGCATCTCGATGCGTCACACCTTTCTATATTACTGCACAACATGGCAACTTTTTCATCAGTCAATACAAGCTTATATACTGAACAACATATACATCTGGCTGCTGCTGCTCTGTGCAATTTGATTTTCGAATAGATTTTTGCGTTGTGAATCGATTCATAATCATGTCCGCATCGCGATTAACTCATTGACTGCCATGGACGAGTTAACTCGTCGAATTCTGCCCTGCTCTTTTTTTTTTAAGAAAAAAAAAAGACATATATATATTTTTTAACAGAACCAGGACATAAGGTGATCCAAAGATGTACTGCTCCATTCACTTCCTTGTTAACTTATTACTTAAAAATCCTGTATTTCGGCTCATCTGTTTTACTGTGTATTTTTTTGCCGAAACATGTTATTTTTAACGGCGTATAAAAGCGAACGGGAGGTCGCGATGACATTTTTTTTTGAGGAAGCACAGTGAAACCCTCAGTGATTAGTAACCATCAGGGGATCGATCATGCTGGAGATAAATATTCTGTGACTACTTCAAAAAGGTAAGAAAATCTAAAAATCGCTGTCAGTCTGGGCTTATTTAGTCGTATATATACTTATACCATCTTTCTCTCCTTGTTCTTTTTTCCCGCCTCAGATCTCTTGCAGTTGTCGTGGTGGGTGTTGGACACGGACTACCGCGGCACGGCGGTGGTGTATTACTGCAGAGACTGTTTCAACCTGTTCCACTTCGACCTGGCGTGGCTGATCGGCCGCACGCGCCGCTACGCCCTGCGCCCTGAGGCGCTAGAGGTCGCCAAGGAGACCTTTCGACGAGTAAACATCAACATCAGTCACATGGTGGTCGCCGACCAGTCGGGCTGCGAGGACCAATAGGATTAACCACAATCATATTTAGATTTCACACCACATTTCCATGATGTATTTCAGCCATTTACTTGATAAAGGGTAAACGGTATTTACTCTTTTACAGAATTCTCAAATAGCACATTAAATCAAACCCCAAATGGACTGGTCACCTGTTTAAAATATAATTTGACACCAGCCTAACTATGAACATAACATATGGGATGATTCACTATCAAAATATGCCTTGTATTAATTTATGCAGTTTTCCTGTATCATATGATTTCAATGAATGTTTGTGAATTACGTTTTAAATTAAAGCTCTAATTTCAAAAACAGTTTTAGTTGTGTCCTTTTCTCCTTAACGTGCTGTAATGTACTGTATGCCATCTTTGTATGTATTGTGCAATTCATTTGATTTCCTCATTTTATAAATAATTTTGGTTTCTAAACGCACATTATAACCTTGTTTTGAAGCAGCTTTACAATAATACGATTATCATGTGTGGCTCCAGTTATGATCAGTGTTGTACCAAATAGTGCATCATGATTGAAGAGCTTTAGCAGTACGGTACTCAAACTTTAGCCTGGTAAACCCCCCTCCCTCCGGAAATCTCATCGCTCAGGGAGTAAAGCTGCCCAGTCCGCTGCGTGTTAGAACCAATCAGCGGCTGCTAGGGGCGGGATCATCCAATCACCTGACAAGTAGCTTGAAATGAAAACGCCGTCTGACATCGATTCTGCTACCGGAGTCTCAGATGGAAGTAGGCTGTGAAACAAAATGTGTGTCGCAAGCTTCTTCCATTTGACGTAGTCAGGTTACTCAAACTTGTTCATGTCAAGGACCTCCAAATTGATACTTATTAGCCCGCGGACCCCCATAAGAGAAGATATTCTACGGCTCTAGCAGTGATTCTCAACCATTTTGATTTCAAGGATCACCAGTTTGACATGCATTATGGCTACAGACACCCATTTAATGACATTTCTATCTCTGGGACCCCAATTTATATTGTAAAATCAAATGTTGTTTATAAATATATATATGTATATATATATATATATATATATATATATATATATATATATATATATATATGTGTGTGTGTGTGTGTGTGTGTGTGTGTGTGTGTGTGTGTGTGTGTGTGTGTGTGTGTGTATATATTTGTATATATTTATTCATAGTATACTAGTTCTTTCCTAGGAACGATGACAGATGTTGTGCCGGTGAGGTAAGAAACCATAGAGGTATTCAGGTAGTTTGTTACTGATGGTTAAATGTCCGGCACATTTCTTTTAAGTTCCCTGGGTTTGAATGAGTAAACAGCACCCAAATATAGCCAGTGGTGTGAGGTAACTAAGTACATTTACTCAAGTACTGTACTTAAAGGCATTGTAGGGAACATTAAGCCTAAATTTAAAAAATATTTATATATATATTTTTTGCATTTTTTCCCCTCTATCAGCCACTATATAATGATGCTGGGGTGTTTTGAAACACAGTACTCTTTCTGAAAACCCTATTTTCCCTCATTGTTATTGTTTGTGCAGTTCGTTTCCCGGCCACCAGGGGGTGATGCCTCCATAGACTTCCATAGACTTCCTTACGTACCGGACAAATATAACAACAACAACAACAATAGGGAAAATAGGGTTTTCAGAAAGAGGCCTGTGTTTCAGTGCAGGAAAACACCCCAGCATCATTATATAGTTGCTGATAGAGGGGGAAAAATGCAAAAAATATATATATAAATATTTTTTAAATTTAGGCTTAATGTTCCCTACAATGCCTTTAAGTACAATTTTGAGGTAGTTTTACTTTACTGGAGTATTTCCAGTGTTCCATACGTTTACTTCTACTCCACTACATCTCAGAGGCAAATATTGTCCTACTTTTACTCCACTACAATTATTTGAAAACTTTACTTACAAGTTACTTTGTAGATTTTGATTATTATTACAAAACATACATTAACCACTTCAGCCCTATATATATTACGGCCATTTGAAAATAGCAGATCTACAATCTCACAACGCGTCGCATCGCAGTGTGTTGTGAGCTTGTGGATCTACATTTTGATACCAATACTTTTGTACTTCTACAGTAGTAATCGTTCTCAAGTAAATTTTGAATTCCGGACTTTTGCTTCTAACAGAGCATTTCTACATTGCCGTATGGATACTTAACAGCACAGTAAAAAAAAATTAGTACTTTTTCCACCTCCCAAATATAGCTCCTGGGACCATGTCTCCTCCCCTTTACTCCTCCTGGCATGTGAAACCAGACACACTGTTCAGCCTGTGCTTCAGTCCTATAGACGCCTTAACAGACGACGTCACACTGATACGAAACAGTATGCGCGCGCAGGTCGGCAGCAAAAGAACCTCACCGCTCATAAGATGCAATGTAAAAGTGGTCACAGTCTCACGTGTAAAAATTCATCCCATCAAACTTTCAGATGCTGTTTTTCTCCCAGTGTGGAGGAAGAATGCTTAGGATTTTTACTGTGATCTCTCGCTCTTGAAATACATAATCCTTGGTTTCTGTTGTGTGTAAACAATAATAACAATTCAAAGCAGTTGTCCTCAAAACTCCACCTCCAGTGGCTGTCATAAGAACGGAGGGTGTAGCTTCCCTCCAGTTGACAGATACGATCACAAGGTTTCTTTTCTTTTACAGACATTTATTAATGCCGTGAGAACTGAATAAATAAGCATAAAAAATACAACAGACATTAATTCGGTATCACATTTTTTCAAACATAACATAAACATACAGTACAAACAAATACACTGGCAACAATGATTACCTCATTGGCCGCATCAAACTATATGGGGGAAACTTGAGGTCTTCTTCTTTTCACTGTAAACTTAAACAGCTCTTCTTCTTGTATCTAAACTTAAACAGCTCTTCTTTAACATAAATGTCTTCTTTAAACTCTTTAACTTATAATCTCTTTTCTCTCTTTAAACATCTCTTCAAACAGCATCACACTCGACATCCTCTGTTTGTTACATGTTGCAAGCTCTAGTGCTCAGAGCAGAATGACTGACTCTGCCCCTGCTCCTGGTAATTAACCAAATCTAAACCACCCTTGCTGATCGCTTGATTGACTGATCTGACTCAGCTGCCAGGTCACTGTGACCCTAGACATCAGAGCAACTCAAATACCCACATTAACAAAGAGCACAATCCAAACATGAATTGACCAAACAAAAAACATTATGAACTTCTTAACTTATTCACTTATTTATAATAATAATGAACTTTAATCATGATGGCAGCTACACTCCCACCGAAATCACTTGTGATTTCTTTAATTCACTTTTAATTTTTAATAATCACTTTTTAATTAGCATGCCATTGAAAGTGTTATGAGCTCTAGTGTATGAAATGCAGAGAGGTAGAGGTTGCCTTAGTCGGCTTCAAGCAGGGTAACCGTCTTGTGGATAGGCCTCTCTAAGTAGACTGGCTTGGTGAGTCTCTTTCCATGGTCATCTAGTGCTGAACTTCCAATCAGCAATTGTAGCTTCCTCACACAATCATCTTCACCAGGGAACACATCCATGACCTTGGCTAGTTTCCACTCGTTTCGTGGTGCAGTGTCGTCTTTCACAATCACTACGTCGTTGATCTTTGCATTTCTGCGGGTCTTGTGCCATTTTTGCCTCTGTTGCATGTTCTGCAGGTACTTTTCCTTCCATCTAGACCAAAACTCATTGGCTAGAAACTGCACTTTCTTCCATCTCTTTTTAAGATAGAGGTCTTCTTTGCAGAACTGTCCAGGAGGCGGTAGACTAACTGTCTTATGAACTTCTGGGTCTTCAACTGTTATGTCTCCCACCTTAACATCTCTGCTGGGAAGCTTGTCACACCAGAGAAAATCTGGTCCAGTAAACCAGTTGGAAGCAATGAGGTCCTTTGCTTTGAGGCCCCTTGACACGTGGTCCTGCGGGTCTCTTTCAAATGTCTTTTTCAGACCCTTGAGACGGTGATTTGCACAAACTCTATTGTCTGGTAGACTCGGTCTGACTTCCTTAAATGGCAACGGCATCTCACAGTGACCGTCTGCCTTGATCTTGATCCCATGCTCCACTGTTGTTATGAAGCGTAGATCCTCTTGGGAGAAATGAGCATCCTCTGCCGTTCTCTCATTGAAGTCTGATTCAAGCACCCTTATCACATCCGGTGGAGTGACTACTTCTTTAACTTGTGTTCGGCAGATGTATCGGACTTCACTTGTTAGATTAGAAGGCGAGTGAATGCTTGGTGTCACTTCCTTGACAACAATCCTGTGGCTGCTTCCAATCACATCACCATAGTCAACACTGACACTGCCGACTATACTCCAGCCAAGGTCTGTTCTTTGGGCAAATGGCTCATTGTCTTTGCCTGACACCACTTCTCTGGGTAGCAGGGCCTGAGAACAATTATAGCCAATAAGCAGACCAATGTCACAGTCGATTAAAGGTGCAATCTCTTCAGCAAGGTACTCTAGGTGAGACCATGCTCTTGCTGTCTTGGGTGTAGGAATATGACTTAGATTGGCCGGAATGAACTCTCTTGTATAGGTGATTGGGAGAAGAATTTTCTTAGACGAATAAAACCCTCTGACCTGCAGCCCGGTTAACTTCTGACTTGGAATGAGTGTACTTTTGGATGACAATGTGGACAGTTTTAGCTGCACTGGTACCTTCTGTGTGTCCAGAGTGTCAGCTTTCTCTTGCAAGATGAAGGTGGTATCACTTTGGTTGTCCAGAAGTGCATACACAAGCACTTCCTTCTCTGGTCTACTTGTAGTGGATAACCATACTGGAACAACTGTGGATGTGCAAGTGCTGCTCATGTCCTGCAATACTCGAAAAGATGATGCTTCACTTGCTGTTTCATTGGTCTGTTTAGACTCTGCCTTGTCCTTTGACCTTTCTTCGTCCTTTGAGTGCTTCTCACTCTCTTTTTGTTTGTCATCCTTCTGTTCTTTCTCTCCGTCATCCTTCTGTACTTTCTTTCCGTCGTCCTTCGCACGGTCTTCATGTAAACAGGTAGGGTGTTTCCTTTTACATGTGTCACAGACACTCTTGTTTTCACAATTCCTTGAATGGTGACCTGATTTCAAGCATCCAAAACATAATCTGTTGGTCTGCACAAACTTGACTCGTTCTGCAACTGATTTGGCCATGAACTTTCGACATGTGTGAATGCCATGGTTCGACATCTCACAAAAAACACACCCTTTAACATCTTGTTTCTCTTCAGATGAGCTTGCCAGTACCTTTGCTCCAACACTTTGTGTCTTTGATGGTGCCTTCACCTTCTCACCATAACTTGACTTCAGAGCATGAAGAGAGGTCACTGGATTACAAGCTATCTTGGCTTCTTTTGTGATAAACTTCACAAATTGTGTGAAGCTAGGAAATTCCTGGCTCTCTTCTAGAGTCTTCATGACCTTTCTGTTCCAACTGGCTGTTAGCCAATCAGGAAGCTTGGCAAGTATTCTCTGATTTTCGGCACAGTCATTTAGGACTTCTAGGCCTTTAATCTGTGACATCGCTGACTGACAGCCTTGCAGGAAGTCTGCGAACTCTCTCAGTTCAATGCTGTCCCTGGGTCCTATCTTCGGCCATGAGGTAAGTTTATCCCTGAAGGCCTTAGCTATCACGAATGAGCTTCCATATCTTTCTTCAAGTATGTCCCATGCTGAATGATAGGCTGCTTCAGTGCCTAACAGGAAATAACCCTCTATGGCTTTCTTTGCAGGTCCGCCGACATACTTGCGAAGATAGTATACTTTCTCATTTACTGGAATGTTTTTTCTGCCTATCAATGTTTGAAATGACATTTTCCAGTCTTTGTATCTTAGTGGGTCTCCACTGAAAACTGAAGGCTCTGGTACAGGTAGTCGGCTTGCATTGATGGACTCTGCAATTGCTCTGGCGATTGCTGTAGCGCTATCCTCTTGCTGAGCATCAGCAGCCGGCTGCCCCATGACTGCTTGTGTCATCTGCTGAGCATTAGCAGCAGGCTGGCTCCTTGTGGTAGCTTGGGTTATCGTAGGCAGTTGTGCATGCGAGACATGCTGTGGTCTTGCCACTGGTTGCACTGGAAGACTTCTTGACTTAGGTGCGGGTGTCAGTTGCTTAGATTTGCTATCTTGGAGCAACTCTAATATCTCGTCATCTGAGCCCACTTGTTCATACACTTGTAGTCGTGCCTTTGCAGCATTCATTTTCTTAACTGCGTCCAAGCGCTCTAACTGCCTGCGCTTCTCATCTAAAGCACTTTGCCTTGCAGCATTTTCCACTTCTTGCAGTGCAAACCTTTGTCTGTTCTCAGCTTCAATGGTTGCAAGCCTTTGTCTGTTCTCAGCTTCAATGGTTGCAAGCCTTTGTCTGTTCTCAGCTTCAAGGGTTTCAAGCTGATGCCTTTCATGTTCCATTTCGTCTAGGACTTCCAAAGTGGCTTGATTTGCAGCTAGTTCTGCCGCAGCTTCTTGTTTCTTTGCAGTGGACTGGTTTGAGAGTCTTGACCTCATGGTTAACCTACTTGCAGAGGCTGAACTTTGACTTGCACTGAATGAGAACAACGTGCTAGTGTCGCTCAAAGTCTCTTGATCTTTGTCTTTGCGATTAGAAGCACGCGTCAGGATCTTCTCTGACACCGCTACACAAGCGTCGACTCGACGGCGGGTCTGATTATCAGGGGTAATATGTCGCCGTAAGTCTACATAAGCTTGTGTTACTTCCTTCTCAGCACAGTTGATCTTGGTCATAATGCTTTGTAATATGTCATTGGCCAAAGGTCCACTGAATAATTGCTTAGCCTCTTTGGCAATAGATTTCCAATTCTCATAGGAAGTTGTGAAGTGATTTTGAAGATTTCTAATTATTTTGTCTTCGAGTTCTTGACCCTTTTCAGTAAGCGTTCGGGTTCTCTGGCCTCTTCGCAGTTTCTCTGCAGCATCTTCGGTCTCTCCTGCAGCATCTTCGGTCTCTCCTGCAGCATCTTTGGTCTCTCCTGCAGCATCGTGGGTCTCTTCTAGTACCTCAATTTCCTTGAGTGGGTTAGTGTCTAAATGTGCATTATCAGTGTTTTTAGACTGGTGCACTAGTGCTTCAATACTAATGGTATTGTTTAAATTTGTTCCATCGACTTCGTGCTCAGCCATCTTTAGTAACTAAGCCTTTTTAGTAGCTTTTAAACTTAGACAAAAAACAACAGTTAAATTAACTGGCTTAACTTGAATATTACTAAGGTTTAAATTGCAACAACACTTAATGCAATTAACTAGGCTTGTAATGAACTTAAATGTATCAAACCCTTTTACAAATAAATGAACTTGTTTTCACTTACAAGGCAATTGGCATAAAGTTTTAACCTAGTAGCTTTAGAATGACTTAAAGTATCATTAACTCGTTCACAGTACTCATGAACTTAAATGAATTAACCCAAAGAAATTGGAGAACACTTATTTTAACACTTGGTAACTTATATCACTCTTGGTTGTAATATATTAGTCACTTAAATTCTTTAGGAGTGAACCACTTATGATGAAATCAAAAAATGTAATATAACACCAGAATATTTTCACCCTTTTAGCACTTAGAGTCTTTTCATGTCATTTACACTTCAAACTTGCTTAATAGTAAACTGTGGTGAAATCAGCAACATCTTGAACATAAAACATGTGCATGACAATGTCCCTTTTTTGGCACTTATAGAGTCCCTTTAAAGCAGTTGGCGAGGTTACTCCACATATCAACATTTAACTTGTTTTAAATGTGTTACTTCTTGTTGGCTTAACCACTCAAAGCTCCAGAACTCCACTTGCTGGGATGCCAGTGTAAGCACAGTCTTATCTGTTCGAATACTGGTCACTGTTGGTGTCGGTGGAAACTTGCTTGCAGCTCGGTCGACGGCAGGCACAGACAGGCTGTCTCTTCACCTCGTGTCGAGCAGGCTGAGTTCTCACTGTAGCTTCCCTCCAGTTGACAGATACGATCACAAGGTTTCTTTTCTTTTACAGACATTTATTAATGCCGTGAGAACTGAATAAATAAGCATAAAAAATACAACAGACATTAATTCGGTATCACATTTTTTCAAACATAACATAAACATACAGTACAAACAAATACACTGGCAACAATGATTACCTCATTGGCCGCATCAAACTATATGGGGGAAACTTGAGGTCTTCTTCTTTTCACTGTAAACTTAAACAGCTCTTCTTCTTGTATCTAAACTTAAACAGCTCTTCTTTAACATAAATGTCTTCTTTAAACTCTTTAACTTATAATCTCTTTTCTCTCTTTAAACATCTCTTCAAACAGCATCACACTCGACATCCTCTGTTTGTTACATGTTGCAAGCTCTAGTGCTCAGAGCAGAATGACTGACTCTGCCCCTGCTCCTGGTAATTAACCAAATCTAAACCACCCTTGCTGATCGCTTGATTGACTGATCTGACTCAGCTGCCAGGTCACTGTGACCCTAGACATCAGAGCAACTCAAATACCCACATTAACAAAGAGCACAATCCAAACATGAATTGACCAAACAAAAAACATTATGAACTTCTTAACTTATTCACTTATTTATAATAATAATGAACTTTAATCATGATGGCAGCTACAGAGGGAGCGCTCTATGATCATGGCATCAGAACCTGCTTGGCTCGCGCAGCTGCAGCCCGTCAAGACTAATTTATGCTCCGTCCCGCGAAGGTGTCGCGCGCAGAGCCTAACGGCCGAGAATAGCAGATCTCCAAGCTCACAGCGGTCGCATCCGTGACGCGGTTGTGAGCTTGTATGTCAGCTGTTCTCGTTGCGCAATACCGTTACGCGATGAAGTATATATGTGTCGCCAGGGCGCACCCCACTAGCCTACACACAGAGGAGGTTGAATGAACTGAAACAAGCTCACCCTAAAACAGCAGGTTTGGGGATCTGTTGGGAATTGATTACATGAAACAGTCACCTGTGCGTCCAGTCCCAATGTTTGTAAACAAATAATTGGTCTATACGGTAAGATGTGCCTCAAGGTTTGTTTGGTTCTTGATTGTTGATCATTTACCCAGTTTATTCACTGTTGTCTATGATTAATGAGATGTAATGTATTCTTTTCAGAAGTACATAGAAGCTCCTTGAATATGGAGGCATTCCAGGTAATATCTGGATGTGTTGGTGTGCACACGTGTGTGTGTGTGTGTGTGTGTGTGTGTGTGTGTGTGTGTGTGTGTGTGTGTGTGTCCTCAAACTTTTCCGTGCCAAGGACCCCCAAAATTATATGTATTTGGCCGTGGACCCCCCATTTGAAAATGTTTTGTGCCAGGGACCCCCCAGAAGATTTGTGTTAAAAAAAAAACACTTTAAAGATTAAAAAAAAAAGTTCAAAAATAGCAGATGTACAAGCTCGCAGCGCAGCTTTTTTTTTTAGAACTACACTGTTCTAAAATGTTAAAATATGGACGTACGGTTTCTGCCCGACAGTGACAATATATTATACTAGAGGTTGGGGTCGCTACGCTGCCCTCACATCCAGAGGTTTTGGTTGTTTATGGTTATGTCTGAGTCATCGTGACATGGATGTGGTCCTGCCTATAATATAGGCAGGACCATGACCATACATTATATGGGCGTATCGGGTTTGTTTATGGTTATATCTGAGTCATGGTGACATGCCTATGTGTTTATCAGGTTTGTTTATGGTTATGAGTCAGAGTGACGTGGTCGTGGTCCGCCCTCCTGTTAGCCATATTTGAATATAGGATACAATCATATATTCTATATGACAATGGACATATGTTTTTAAACATGTTTCCACTACATATTTCTTTTAAACTATATTTTCTTTCCCTATGGCCATAATGTTAGTGAATTTGAAGTTGTGAAGTTTCTTTCAAAATTGGCCAAAAAAAAACATCTATCAGGAGAACACAAGGGGAAGTACAATTTTGAGGTATTTTTACTTTACTGGAGTATTTCCAATGCGCGGTACTTCTACTTCTACTCCGTTACATCTCAGAGGCAAATATTTTACTTTTTACTCCACTACAATTATTTAAAAACTTTAGTTACTAGTTGCTTTGTAGATTTTGATTATTATTACAAAACATACATTAACCACTTCAGCCCTATATACATTTCAGCCATTTGAAAATAGCCGATCTACAAGCTCACGATGCGTCGCGATGCGACACATCGTGAGCTTGTAGATCTGCTATTTTCAAATGATATTTTCATACATGTAAAGAGGTGTCATTCACTGCCACTGTTTTACCTTTTTCTCCTTTGTACATACAGTGTTTTGTATCTGTTGATGATATGTATTATTGTGTAAAATGTTAATGCTATGTTGATGAATTGAATACATAGGACCACAATGGAAACAAGTCCCCAGGACGTTTTAGTGTTATCCTTTATAGCCTGGCATGGCCATAATAATATCACTGTATAGATATTAGTCTGGAGTTTCTGCATTTCTAAGGAGCGGATTTAAAAAAATGCCTCTGGCTATAGACACACACGGCCGGAAGAGGGCCGCCTACAAATCCACGCCCACTTTTGACACAGCGCCGCTACGCGAGGTCCTTTAGAATGATGAACTGCATCTGAGAGGCATTGTAAAATACCGTAATTTCAATGGTTAACGACTGAGGCTGTCGTTAACCTGAGGCTTTTTTGTGTTCTAGTAAACTGTCCCATTCGTTTAATTTATCCTTTTTAATGTCCCATATCTGTCATCTCGATATACTACCCAATATATATCCTTTTAGCTTTAATGTCTTACTGTACCACATGCAATCAATAAATCAATCAATAACTGTACTAACAGCTCTGCGTGAAGGTCCTGTTTCTGGTTGTTCTGGGTGCTGTGGTTGATGAGGCCGGTGCTCAGTCCTTCCACATGGGCAGTTGTCCCCTCCCCCCCGTTCAGCACGACTTCAACGTCTCCAAGGTGAGCTGCTGCTACTTAGCCTGGCTCCTGGCCCCGGAATCACTACAGCCTCACATTCAGGGTCTGCATGGTGACGCTGTAGAAGGCACATTTTGGCCACACACCCCCGTATCAGAAAACGTCTGCACTGAGAGGGGCTTTCAGACTGAATAATGGAGTGAAACAAAATTCAGGCTGAGTGTCAGGCAAGCTACTACTAGAACACAGAGCTGACATGGACGGATTAAAGTGAAAATGGGCCCTGTGCACAAAATGACCACGGCGTCTAATCCAAGTCCGTTGTTTTGCTTATCTGAAGCGTCGCATGGCTTCAATAGAAATCGGATTTCCTCCTACAACTGGGAGGCTTTCAAAAATAAGAGTGTGTTTTATTTTACACAATTGGAATCGTGTAATGTTGAAGTTTGAAGTGGATCATGTCCTCAAGTAGATGAAACGGTTCCCCGACTGACTAATCGAAAAGTAGATTTTCAGGTGCCAGTGCCAGGGCCCCCTATTGGCTCCAGGGCCCCTGTGCACGTGCACAGTGCGCACAAGCTATAATCTGTCGCTGAGAGCTGACATCTACTCTGTCCTCCACATTCTCATCCCTCCGAGCATTTTTCGAGCTATTAGACGTCTAAAATACGTCTAAGGGCTAGGCTAAAATAGGGTTATAATTGGTATAACAGTGAAAGTTTTTTAGCGGTCTAGGCTTAGCCTAGACGTTGATTAGCTGCTTTTTAAGCGTCTATTTATAGACGTCTATATTTTAGCCGTTGAAATGACGTCTATAGACGTCTATATATAGACGTTTAAAAAGCATCTAATCAACGTCTAGGCTAAGCCTAAACGTCTAAAAAACTTTCACTGTTATACCAATTTTAACCCTGTTTTAGACAGAGGTCTAATAGCCGACTATGGCTCACAGGGATCCATAGGCGTCACCTTTGTCAAGATTACTACCTTTACCATACCATTTAAATAGAACTAGAGCAGTTCTTCAACGTTTTTCTTCAAGACCCCTTAGCTGAGAGAGAGATGAAGCAGGGACCCCCTGCTACTACAAACCTTTTTCATAGATTTCATTGATGGCTTCATAGTCTTGTTTGACAGCAACTATCATCAGTGTTGGGTTCACGTTTGATTCATGTTAAAGGGATAGTTCACCCATTTTCAGCCATTTACTTACTAAATGGTAGACGGTATTTACTCTTTTACAGAATTCTCAAATAGTAATCAAACTCCAAATGGACTGGTAACCTGTTTACAATATAATTTGACACTAGCCTAACTATGAACATAACTTTTTTCTTTTTTTCTATCGAATAGTCACCCCATGGAGATTTCTTTGTTTTTGTCTCATTCCTAAGCCAATAATTTGATGACCAGCGGACCGGTAGGCAGTGGTTCCGGTTAGCAGACGCAAAGGAGACTCTTTGTGTCTCCTATCGGAACCGCTGCCGCTCATCACATTATCAGGAATGCGACAAAAACAAAAAAAAATATCCATGAATTCAAGTCTCCATGGGGTGACTAATCGATAATATCTAAATATATAAATATCTCTTTAATGCTTGGTAAACTTGACCTATCCCTCAGTACTTGGTCTTCTCTTCTTTCCCTCGCCACCAAACCTCAGTACATGGGTACCTGGTACGAGATAGAGAAGCTGCCCGCTGTGTTTGAGAGAGGAACATGTCAGCAGGCCTCCTACACTCTGCTCAGTGACGGGACGGTCAGCGTCCACAACACAGAGCTGCTGTAAAACCTCACTCCTTTTTAACTCTCTCTCTCTCTCTCTCTCTCTCTCTCTCTCTCTCTCTCTCTCTCTCTCTCTCTCTCTCTCTCTCTCTCTCTCTCTCTCTCTCTCTCTCTCTCTCTCTCTCTTACCTGCAGTGTTAAATTTGACAGATTGAGCAGAAGTCTTAGTCTTTTGAATAAAATTCCATATAGTTTTAGTCATATTAATACTAGTCATCTGAAACGTTTTAATTTTGGTCTAGTTTTAGTCGACTAAGATTGAGATTTTACTCGATTTCATTCTACGGTTGATTTAGTCGACTAAAAGCTGTGGTGGCGGTGCCTTGATGGCGTCGTAATGCCTGATTTGTGGACCGGCTAGCCGAAAATAGCAGATCTTAGCAGGCTATTTTTGCTATTTTTGTGTGACATAGAATGGCGAAGTACGGCATTCATTGGCGAAAAGAGTTAAAATACGGAGATAAGAGGCGTCTGCCCTCTGACAGTATATGCAATGTGTCCCTCTGGAGTGAGTGTGGAAATATAGTGGCCCTCTATATCATCAAAGCTGCATCACCCCTGGATCTTGTCCATCTGCCCCCCCCCCCTCCCCCCTCCTCCCATGACAGTTCCAGTGGTCAGGTGAATTCCATTGAGGGAGTGGCTAAAGTTGAAAACACTTCCCAACCTGCTATTCTGGGTGTCAGCTTCTTCAAAGGTAAGACGCTGCCACCTAGTGTTTAACTGACATATGAACACAGTCATGGGTGCTTATTGTTATGACAGATGGCAGTGAGTGACCGTGGTCCATTTCCACTGTTGTTATAGTAGGTCATGAAAATAACAAAAAAAACAATGGAGCTTGCACCCCACTGTTTTACACCTCTAAACCTGTGATGTTAAAATAAATAAAAGATTCTGATTCTGAATGTCCTGAGCCTGAGGATGTTTTAAATCCTTACTAAAGACTCATTTCTTCTCGCTGGCTTTCGTGTAATTACCCTGGCCCTCGCGCCATAACTTTTATATGCTGCATATATTGATTATGTTGTTTCATTTTCTTGTTGTTCAATTTATTTTGCTTCTTTCGTTTTCTCTGTTTTCATTTATTTTCTCTTTGTCTTGCCAGTCTGTATTTTAATATGCTCAGTGCAGCACTTTGGTTCAACATTGGTCGTTGGAATATATATATATATATATATATATATATATATTCATTTATTTAAAAAAAAATGTTATCCCACGATTGTGTAATCCATTTCTTTACCCAGTGCCAATTGCCTATGTAATCCTGGGTGCTACACTCCCTCTGCCAACCTGGGGAGAGCCCAGAACTGAGCTC
Organism: Gymnoscopelus microlampas; assembly: GCF_963454915.1. Taxonomy (NCBI): domain Eukaryota; kingdom Metazoa; phylum Chordata; class Actinopteri; order Myctophiformes; family Myctophidae; genus Gymnoscopelus; species Gymnoscopelus microlampas. Next base: position 40,131,335 of record NC_139959.1, on the reverse strand, counting down.
ATGCCTCCTTCAATGCAGGAGGAGAGAGCAGGCCGCTTCTTATCACCCGACAGGGGGGAGTTTCCCCGGTAGGACGTAGCTTCTTATCACCCGACAGGCGGTAGGACGTAGCGTATGGAAGGAACACGTTATTCCAACCAGTTCCTTTCCCCTCCATCAGGCGCCCCGGCTGACCAGGGGGAGCCAGTATAGAGGACCAGGATTACTGCATGCTTTTTTGTGAGGGTACCTAGCCGGGACACGGGGAGAACACACAGAAAGGCCCTTGTGCTATATAAATAACGATTGATTTGATTTGATAAATCAATAAACTGTTCAATTACAGATGCTTATTCTTTTTTTTTGTCCAGGTGTTCCAGACTCTCCGTACTGGGTCCTGTCCACAGATTACCAGACCTCTGCTCTGGTCTACTCCTGCTCCGACTACCTGAAGCTTTTCCACATCGACTTTGCCTGGATCCTGGCCCGCGCGCGGGCGCTTCCTGATGACATCATCAGGCAGCACCGTGACCAGCTGGCTGTGGCCGGCATCCGCACGAACCGCCTCACCGTCTCCAACCAGACTGGATGTGACGCCCTGGCCTGACCAAGGGCCCAGCACTGGCCTTTGAAATTGAGTCTATATAGGAAGTGACAGTTCATATGAATGGCCTGTAGTTTTGCTGTTTTACCCCTGCTGGTGTCAGAAAGAATTTCTCTCAATGCAAAGCGGGTGGGTTTTTGCCGAACTTTAGACTTAATTGTCTTACCTTAATAAACATTGTCATTAATACTATATGCTTCCAGTCGCTAATTTAAAGTCTCCTTTCAATAATCATGATATGCGTTTTGCAAAATTATGGTCCCATTTATTTAGAAATTGACGATAAAGTAGGGTATGCTCTTGGAGGGGCGGGATGATTTGATTGATAAGCTACACAACCAATATCATTCATTTCCGGTTGCATTAGCTATGACGCGATATAGAAATTTGAAATTTCTGAACAATCGGCTTCTTTTATGGTCTGTAGAAAACAATGGCGTTGCTTTGTCCATTATTTTTTACAGTCTATGGGCCTGACACACACTTGGCCGCTATAACTGGGGTCTTCAATGTGTTTCAGGCCAAGGACCCCTTAGCTGAGAGAGAGATGAAAAAGGACCCCCCCATTACATATTGCATAAAGTTGCGTTGCAGATTAAACCTTTTCATAGATTTCATAGATATCTTGTTTAGAGACTTGTTTGACAGCACTGTCATCAATGTTGTGTAAATTAAATGTTTGTTTGTTTGTTTACACATTATCTTTTCTATTAATATGTTGGATTCATGTTAAATGTGTATTTTCAACATTCAACTTGAGCTTTGGCTCTGTACTTGGTCTGGTCTTATTCCCTCTACACCAAAACTCTTTGCCGAAAATAGCAGATCTACAAGCTCACAACGCGTCGCAGTGCGACACGTTGTGAGCTTGTAGAAAAAATAAAAATGTTCCTATCACACAACGATATGTAGAACTGTAACTCAGGGGTCCTCAGCACATGGGTCTTCAACCCCTTGTTGAAGACCCATGTGCTGTAATGTGTGGGCATATCAATGGAATAGCAGGTCTATGAGTTGTTGCTCAAAACCTGCAATATGTGTGTGTTTTGTATGCAATAATTATATTTACAGATTGTTTTTAAGTTTTTACTTAGTAATATCAGTGTGACAACCTCCTGTATTACAGTAAACATTTATTATATTATATATAAAAAATAAACAGACATTATTTAATAAATTCAACGGTGTAACACGAACAAACATTCATGTCCATGAGCTTTAGAAAACGAATGGTTCCATGTTCCTATTGGTTCATCCATAACGGACCGTACCAATGTTCATGTTCCTATAGGTTCATCCATAACGGACCGTACCAATGTTCATGTTCCTATAGGTTCATCCATAACGGGCCGTACCAATGTTCATGTTTCTATAGGCACAGCCATAATGGACCGTAGCCTACCAACTTTCAGTTGAAGTTCAAAACAAGATGTTCATCCAACAACAGAGAGAAGTAAATACAAAATACAAATAAAACTATATATACATACACACACACACTAGAACTGCTTCACTCATATTATACGCTAAGAGCTTTTAAATCATCTCATAAAACCTGTCTATGCACAGTATTGCTAACTGATACTACACATGTTTAAAAGACAATATGAACAACATGTATTGAAATCACACCACTATGCAACTACTAAACATCAAAATGTACATTCAAATTATAATTATGCCTCATTACTATGAATACATCCTCACATCTCTGTCACTGTTTTGTGTCCAGGTAGCTCAGTAGAGCACTCTCCTTTGGTGCCAGACCCAAATCGCAGAGTGCAATTTGTTTTTGCACTCGCAGATTCGTCTGGTCCCAGGCTACCTTAGAGATCCACCTCAGTGTACAGGGGGTATTCTGATGGTAAGTGTCAACCGAGCTCGACGACTCTGTCCAGCTTCAGAGCCTCTTTAGAGATCCACCTCATACACGTGGTGTTGTGCCTCTGCACTTGGTCCAGATGCACCACCTACTTGGAGATCTATCTCTTCATACTGGTGGTATTCAATCTCTTCACTGGGTCCGGGTTCAGAAACTACTTGGACATCTATCTCTTCATACTGATGGTATTCTGTCTCCTCACTGGGTATGGCAGCTTCGACATCAGAACCGGCGACGTTATAGTAAACGATCTCAACGTTCTCCCGTCTTACGTCATAATAAACCAACTCAACGTTCTCCGCGTCTGCATTCTGCCCTCTGGTGGCCTGGAGAAACACAGCAGCAGCACCCAATTTAACAAAATGGATGGGATGTGGCTCTCTTCAATACAAACAGTGTAGCTGCTTCATTTACATTGCAGTCTTCCATTATATAAATATGTTTAATAACCTTCAATACAAATAGAGTAGCTACTTCATTTACATTGCAGTCTTTCATTAGACAAAGATGTATAAATTACCTTCAATACAAACAGAGTAGCTGCTTCATTTACATTGCAGTCTTTCATTAGACAAAGATGTATAATTACCCTCCAGAGACGATAGAGCAAGCTGATCAGCAGCATTAACAACAGCAGCACTAACACTGTGACACCAGGTCTGATGATGTTAGGGGTCAGATGAGAGGCTGGGAGAGGATAAGAACAACATCAGAAATCATATAAGGCATCAGTGTTTCTCAAACAGTATCTTGTTATTCCCATCTGAAAATATATTGTGCCATACAAGATTTGTATTGTGTTAAAATTGGTTAAACGATATTCCAAAATGTTCACATTCTCTTTCAAGATTTGTTTTGAAAACAGCTGATCTAAAATAGCAGATCTACAAGCTAGTAGATCAGCTATTCTAGCTCCAAATTAATGTCACTTCTATGTTCTGTTTGACTGTTTGAAAAGTCCATTTCATTCAGGTTACCTTTGAAAGTGAGAAAGAGGACCTCGCTCTCAGAGGAGAAATTCTGAGAAAATACATTGACATGATAAACACAGCTGTAGTTCCCTTGGTGGGTGTGGTTTGCCGCAGGAAACAGGAAGTTGGCAAACAGGACGTTGTCAGAGTTATTGACAGCCGGCAGGGTGTGGTTCTGTGTTGTGTTGAAACTGCTGTCGTTGCCTTGGTGGGTGTGGTCTGCTTCAGGAAACAGGAAGTTGTCAGAGTGATTGACAGCTGGCAGGGTGTGGTTGAGTGTTGCGTTGAAACTACTGTTGTTGCCTTGGTGGGTGTGGTCTACTTCAGGAAACAGGAAGTTGTCAGAGTGATTGACAGCTGGCTGGGTGTGGTTGTGTGATGCGTTGAAACTGCTGTCGTTGCCTTGGTGGGTGTGGTTTGCTTCAGGAAACAGGAAGTTGTCAGAGTGATTGGCAACTGTCAGGGTGTAGTTGTGTGTCGTGTTGGATCCAGTGAAGGTGAGGTGGAACGAGCCTCCTGGGTACTGTGGCTGGATGGAGCAGCTGATGATGAAGCTGGAACCCTCCATCACCTGCAGCCCCTGCTGCTGGCCCTCAGAAACCCCCTTTATGGAGGGGGAGAGACTAATGTTTGGCTTAAACAGCGGATCTGTAACAAGACAGATGTGATTGGCTGAAACATCAGATTATGTAAATAAAGCAGACAATGTTAGAGATAGAAAACATATTTAAAATAACTACATTAGAAACATTATTGGTACTGAAGAGACAGACAGCATATAATGACAGATTAGCTGAAGATTTTGTCCAAATCTAAACCGAAAGTTGCATCACCCCTGACAGTGGAGCCAGAAAAATATAACACGTCAAGTGAGGACACTGTTCAGGTGAAGACACTTTCCTAACTGAAAATGACAAACAAAATATTTCCACAAAATGTGTAGACTTAAAAAAAGGCAATTCAGGTTACCTATGGCATTGAGAGAGAGGAGCTCACTCTCAGAGGAGAAGCTTTGATTCGAAACATTGATGTGATAAACACAACTGTAGTTCCCTTGGTGGGTGTGGTCTGCCACAGGAAACAGGAAGTTGGCAGAGTTATTTACAGCTGGCTGGGTGTGGTTATGTGTCGTGTTGAAACTGCTGTCGTTCCCTTGGTGGGTGTGGTTTGCTTCAGGAAACAGGAAGTTGTCAGATTGATTGACAGCTGGCTGGGTGTGGTTATGTGTCGTGTTGAAACTGCTGTCGTTCCCTTGGTGGGTGTGGTTTGCTTCAGGAAACAGGAAGTTGTCAGATTGATTGACAGCTGGTTGGGTGTGGTTGAGTGTTGTGTTGAAACTGCTTTCGTTTTCTTGGTGGGTGTGGTTTGCTGCCGGTAACAGGATGTTGTCAGAGTGATTGACAGCTGGCTGGGTGTGTTTGGGTCCAGTGAAGGTGAGCTGGAAGGAGCCTCCTGTATACTGTGGCTGGATGGAACAGCTGATGGTAAAGCTGGAACCCTTGAACACCTGCTGCCCCTGCTGATGGCCCTCAGAAACCCCGTTTATGGAGGGGAAGATGGTGATGTTTGGCTTAAACAGAGTATCTGTAACAAGACAGAGGTGATTTGCTGAAATAGTAGATGCTTTTAGAGAGATCAACTGTTAATAGTAATATAAAGAGGACCAACATGGAAATAAGCAGGGGTGCACATAACTGGTGCGCAGGTGCGCATGCGTCATCAAAATGCATGCTGCGCGGCACATCAGACGAAGGGAAGCACTCTCGCGTACCAACAGCTGGGACCGCTGGGACAGGAATTTACTTCCTAAAGCCACAGTCACACAAAGCACGCGTCGGCCCCATACACAGCCATTAGGCGGAGGGGGAGGGGACGCATGCTGCACGTGATTGTGTGAGTGTGGCCTCGAATCCTGACACAGACAGTCGTGCGACTCGCACACAGCAAGCTACTGGCACTCGTCACCGATGATGAACGCACCGTGATGGTGCAAAATATACCATGAACGTCAGTGGCGGATAAAAGCAGTGCACCAAACGGCGTGAAGAGGAATAAAACAGCGAAAAACGTGCAGCCCCCCCCCCCCTCCCATTGACAAAACGGACCGGACCTTTTATTTCCCATTTATTTGGTGCGCACCGAGTAACATCTCCAGGTGCTCCCCTGAGAACTAGACCAAAAAAGAAATGTGCACCCCTGGAAATAAGCCCTTGGACTTTATTGTTTTGTTCATTTTGTAATCCTCAATGATGCTACTACTAGCTTGTGTTTAGACATATCCGTAGACATATTGGTAGGCGGGGATCTCTGATCATCTATTAATGCTTGACTAGTCCATAAAACATATATATCATATATAGACTGTATATAAGACTGCATTTCATTCAGGTTACCTGTGACAGTGAGAGAGAGGAGCTCGCTCTCAGAGGAGACGTTATGATTAGAAACATTGAGGTGGTAAACACAGCTGTAGTTTCCCTGGTGGGTGTGGTCTGCTTCAGGAAACAGGAAGTCAGCAGAGTGATTGACAGCTGTCAGGGTGTGGTTGTATATTGTGTTGGGTCCAGTGAAGGTGAGGTGGAACGAGCCTCCTGGGTACTGTGGCTGGATGGAGCACCTGATGGTGAAGTTAGAACCCTCCATCACCTGCAGCCCCTGCTGTTGGCCCTCAGAAACCCCTATTATGGAAGGGAAGAGGCTGATGTTTGGCTTCAGCAGATCTGTAAAAAGACAGAGGTGATTGGATGAAATCAATTATGTTAGAGAGATAAAACATATTGAAAATGAATAAATGATCTAAGTCATCCTCAGAAGAGCCCTACAGCGTCATCTCCGGTCATCTCTGTTGTTCTTTCATCTGGCTAGCTGGCTATATGTAGGTCTAGGATGCCCTCGCGATTGAAGCCTGTGTGTTGGTTCCCACAGCAAATGTTTGCTGGCTGGGAGCTCCTGTTGTCAGTGACCAACCAGTTTCTTTTTCCTGGCTGCTATCTTCTAATTCACCCTTGGTAGCCCCCCATACAAATACTGTAGGTAACATGCTCGTTCTGTTGATGTTTAGCACTGCATATAGCATTTTGGTGTAGCACCAATCCAGGGACTTCTGGGGACCAGTATTTACCGGCATATAGGAGAACGTTCGGTTACGTTGTAACCTTTGTTGTCTGAGTGAAGAGACTCAGAGAACAAAGAGACTCCCCACCAAACGTATTTCATATGTATGGGGAATGACCCCACCTCGCTTAGAACGTGGATATTTCTTTAAGACACACCAGTCCTTCTGGCACACACGGCTGTATAAGGCCCAGGTGTGCGTGATTACACTGGTTTTACTTGATCGACACCGCAGCTGAGCGACATCGAGGTGGAGAGATAGTCTCTTCACTCAGAGAACAATGTTACAACGTAACCGAACGTCAGGTCATCAACTCAGTCTTCCTGCCCTTTAGTCCAGGACCAGCCTTGGAACGCTCTGTCTCCACTCTGGTCAAAGGTACCTGTACCTAGATCCACATTATCAGATGACAGGAAGATGTCATCTGCATAGTCCTGGTCCATTAGAGCTACAGCAGGGTGTAATTTACACCTCATAGTCCTGGTCCATTAGAGCTACAGCAGGGTGTAATTTACACCTCATAGTCCTGGTCCATTAGAGCTACAGCAGGGTGGAATTTACACCTCAACACTGACTGAACATAGAAACCTACCTGAGGCCAGCTGTCCAGTGAGGATAGTGTTCAGGTTAAGACACTGTCCTTCTAGCCTGGCATGGCCAGAATAATATCACTGCGTAGATATTAGTCTGGAATCTCTGGAACCTGCATTTCCGAGGGGCAAATTAAAAAAATGCCTCTGGTGATAAACCCGCCCCATGTTTGCATACTGGGCCCTGACTGGTCCCTCACAACTTCAGAGGGAGAGACAACAGATCTCTATTGAGAGGGGCCAGACCTCATCTGCCAAGGGCAGATTTATTTTGCAATGGAAGATTAGTCTGGAACCAGGCTACTGTCCTTCCTGACTGAAAATATCACGTTCACAGTATTTTCATAAAAAAACATGCAACTGTAAATACATAGATTCAGGTTACCTGTGACAGTGAGAGGGAGGAGCTCACTCTCAGAGGAGACGTTATGATTAGAAACATTGATGTGATAAACACAGCTGTAGTTTCCCTGGTGGGTGTGGTTTGCTTTAGGAAGCAGGAAGTCGGCAGCGTGATTGACAGCTGTCAGGGTGTAGGTGTGTGTTGTGTTGGATCCAGTGAAGGTGAGGTGGAACGAGCCTCCTGGGTACTGTGGCTGGATGGAGCAGCTGATGGTGAAGTTGGAACCCTCCATCACCTGCAGCCCCTGCTGCTGGCCCTCAGAAACCCCGTTTATGGAGGGGAAGAGGGTGACGTTTGGCTTAAACAGAAGATCTGTAACAGGACAGGTGATTGACTGAAACAACGGTAAACGGTAGACATGCTAGTAGCCATGTTACAGCGATCGAACCTATTGAATATAATTCCATTAGAACATATTTGATCTTGATCGTGATCGTGATCGTGATCGTGCGTGCGTGTGTGTTGTATACCTGGAGGTGCACTAGGACCAGTGGTCAGTGAGGGCTCCTCTCTTTCACTCTCTAACTCTGTCTGTTGTGAAGGTTGAGGTGTTTGGGAAACACCTACAAAATAAAGTTTTATAAGATGTAGTGGACAGTATCACGGAAGAGCAACAGGTGTGTGAGAGATCTGCACCATGTGACCTAACTCTGCAATGTTTGGACCGACTGACCGACCGACCGACTGACTGACTCAACATTGGTCAGCCGGTTGTCCTAACAGCAGACAAGCCAATGGCAGAGCAATCATCCCTTCAGTCTGTGGGATGTAGTGAGCAGAGTACGAGCCATGGATGGATGGATACCTTTATTGATCCCGTGGGGGAATTGTGTGTGCGTGTGCGTGCGTGTGTGTGTGAATATGACCAGTTGGTCTGTATGTTTTAATAAGTGTGTGAATGGTGTAAGTATGATAATTTGTTCCGGGGCGGCAGGGGTGGAGTGGCCCCCTGAGTGGCCGGATGGCAACTGTGAGGTTCCCAGTTCGATCCAGGACTCCCCCAGAGTTAGTGTAGAAGTGTCATTGAGCAAGACACTGAACCCCTAATTGCTCCTGATGAGCACGTTGGTGCCTTGCTTGGTTTCCTCTGCCATCGGGGTATGAATGTGTGTGTGAATGTGTGTGTGCATGTAAATGCACAGTCTATGTATAGCGCTTTGGATGAAAGCGCTATTTAAATGTACCATTTTTATGGTTTTTAACGTATGTGTGGAGGATATAAATTTGAGTTATGAAAGATTATAGATTAGATTACTGACATTGCTGAAGTCATTGTTTGTTACCTGAACAGATCACCTCCAGTCTGGAGGAGGAGGAAGCAAGAGACTCCATTGTTCCACACTCCCTCATTGAAGATTCAGATCCAACACAGGAAGATGTAATCCACCATACAGGTTGACGTGTAGAAGCATAACTACTTTTTGTTGAAACAGCAGAGCCACAGTCCAGCTCTCTACACACTACAGATGATGACTTCAGGTTCCAGTCAAAACCAACCACTGGTCTTATCTCTCCCTGGTGTTTCATCTCCAGTGTACCGGTACAGTGACTGGTTCCTCCTACCAACCTGACATCTGTACAGAAACAATAGATAAACAGTAATTTGTACATCTGTATAAAGCATTATAATAATGCACTCATCTTATGACACTCTAATAGAGCATCGAAGTCCTGACGTCACTGCCAGTAGATGGCGCTTTTCCGCAGGTTCGTGGCTTTACTTTTTGTGTTGATATCCTCATTGGGGAATCTTAGATCGCTTCATATAAGAACTGTGTTCCAAAAATAAACACACCACCCTGGCGTTTTTACTCATATGGATATGAAGTATCGACTGAAGGTGTAAATGTACACATTTACCCAAAGAGTAACACAATATAAACACTAGAAACGAGTCAAACAACCCAAAGACTACATTTCCCATGAACGCGGCTGCTGTGGGGACAGTGATTTCAGACCCGGAAGTAGTAGTTCTTAAGACTTTTAAGGCAGAATTAATTCCAGAAACAGGCTGTATCAAATATGAATGAATATCATAAACGATGCAGAGCCACCCCCTGACAAAAACGCCAGGGTGGTGTGTTTATGTTTGGAACACAGTTCTTATATGACGTGATCTAAGATTCCCAAATGGGGATTTCAACACAAAAAATAAAGCCACAAACCCGTGAAACAGCGCCTTCTAGTGGCAGTGACGTCAGACTTCGGCACTCTATTACAGTTATAAAAGGTATTAATTCACACATATATTACACTTAAAGGGTAAGACCACTGTGGTAGAGGTTTGAGTTGTGTAGTTACCTTGCCATGATGTAACTCCAAAGAAAGACAAGAAATCTAAAATAATTTCTCCATTGATTAGAAATTGATAATTCAAAATATGCTCCTCATTGACTTAGATTGTACGGTGAAACAGCTCTCAAAGTTACTCTTTTAGCATGTAAATGAACACAAACAAAGCTGATTCAGACAGTATAAAACATCACCCAAACCCAGTACTGTTTATTTTTTAAATACAAATTAAAAATTCCTGTTGATTTTACTATTTGAAGATCCGGATCCGCAAATCCAGTCCGGGTTTTCTTCTTAATGAAAATAGTAAAATCAACAGGAACATGAAGTTGACCCAAACCTCTACTAAAGCGGTCTTGCCCTTTAACACATGCCTGCACGGAGGCAGGCACGCCACACATTTGTACATTCTCACTGAGGATGCATGATATTTCACACACGCACACACACGCGCACACACACACACACACACACACACACACACACACACACACACACACACACACACACACACACACACACACAAACTGCCGCATCAGGGCCAGGGGTCTTGTTGTTTTTAAGTGACCTGACTGCAGACAGGACTTCCGAGAAGGTTGGTTGAAGATCCAGCTCTTCAATGGTTGGATAGCTGGGAAGCTCTTCCAGGACTGCCAAATCAGGAGTGGCAGGTTGGTTTAAGAGAGTCTGGAAGTGTTCAGCCCATCTATCCACAACTTGCTTCTGGTCCTTTATAAGGGTTGAGCCATCAACGGACTTCACAGGTGAGAGAGAAGAGTTCTTGGGGCCATGGATGGTTTTCACAGCATTGTAGAAGTTGTGCATGTCGTTTTTCACTGCAAAATTCTCGATTTCTCTGGCCTTGCCAGTCCACCAGTCATTTTTCAGTCTTCTTAAAACAGACTGCACCTCCTTCCGGGATGTTCTCCAGTGCTGCTTTAGCCTGCTAGATGTAGGATTGTTCAGGACTGCGTTATGGGCCTTGTGCATGGAGTCCAGTATGGTTTTGATTTGTTCTGAATTTTCATCAAACCAGTCCTGATGCCTTCTCCGGCGGTAGCCAATAGACTCGGCTGCTGCCTCATATAGCTTTGAGCTAAGACAGGCCCAGTTGTCATCAACACTGCCTTCAGGGCTCAGGACGGAGTCGATGTCCTGCAGCTTCGCAGCAATGGAAGATCGTAGGTTATCCCGGGCCTCGGCTGCTTCGAGCCGGGCACAGTCCAACCGCTTCTTGCCGGTTCTTCGGAGGCAAACAGGGGGTCGTACTGTCACATGCGGTGGTCAGTCCAGCAGTCAGCACCTCGCATTGCACGTGTGATGTGCACGTCCTTGATGTCTTTGCGTCTCACGATGGCATAATCCAGCAGGTGCCATTGATTGGATGGTGGGTGCATCCAGGAGGCCTTGTGTTTATTTTTCTGTTGGAAAATTGTGTTTCTGATTGTCAGGTCATGCTCTGCACAGAGACTGAGTAGTCTCATGCCATTAGCATTAACTTTCCCAATACATGCTTCCCTATCACTCCGTTCCATATGAGGTGATTTTTCCCCACCCTGGCATTAAAATCACCTAGCAAGAGGATTTTGTCACTGCTAGGGATGCGCTGAGGGGCCTCATCTAGTTCCTGGTAGAAGCCGTTCTGGTAACACTTTATAATAACTACACACTATAAAGCATTAGTTAAGCATTAGTAAATGCTTAATTCATCATGAACTCATCATTAGTAAAGCATTATTCTTACATTACTAAGCATTAGTAAACACAGTTATAAATGGTTCAACTATACACTATTAAGCATTAGTTAACTATTAGTGAAATACTTAATTCATCATTAATTCATCATTTGTATAGCATTATTCATTACGTTACTAAGCATTAGTAAACACAGTTATAAACCTTTCAACTATACACAATTTACAATTAGTTACGCATTAGTAAGTACTTAAGTCATCATGAATTCAT
>NC_139959.1:40109534-40114534 GCF_963454915.1 Gymnoscopelus microlampas | reverse complement strand
TTTTGAAACCTTCTGTTTGAACTGTTATCTGTTTTTCTGTTTTAACAGCTCTTAAAAAAGATGACGCCTCATCCACCTCCACCCTGGACACAACATCCACCCGGGCAACCCGTGTGTCTTCACATTCCTCTTCTGACAGCTCAATGGAATCCTCCTCTGAGAGTACCTCTGACTCCTCCTCTGACATGTCCTCTTCAGAGGACAAGAAGAAGAAGGGGAAACAAACCCAAAGAGAGGTAAAACAAATTACTCACAAGCCTACATTCTCTCTCTCTCTCTGTGTCTGTGTGTGTGTGTGTGTGTGTGTGTGTGTGTGTGTGTGTGTGTGTGTGTAAACCTTAATGTTGAGAAAACTAATTCTATGTTCTCTCAATTGTATTTGCAGCCCATACTCCGGACCAGGTGGTGGCCCGGTACAAAAATATCCTTAAGCTGTTCAACAAAGGAGGGACCATGTCTGCTGCATTCAAGAGTGTCGGCGTGGACCGCAACACAGTGGTGGCCAATGCTCCAATCGCGGAGCTGTCCATTGCTGCACCTAGCAAGTATAAGGAACTGGTTCTAAACCACAACGTTCGACGGGGGAAACTCTCTGTTCTTGCTATAGAATGTGAATTCCAATGAATGAATTCCAATTCAGCAGGACCCAGATATACAGGACACAGTCAAAGCCTATAAGGCTTCTGGAAAGCTCCTGCCCCTCTCAAGAAAGTGAGCTTTTGTGACGTAAAAAATAGCACAAAACCAAACACTTTCATGAGGAGGAGAAGCTATCAAAGGTTTATTTCTGAAGTATTATGCGACTCATTCCTCCGTTCAAGCAATGAAGTCCAGTGGTCTGTTGAATCCACCTTTTCTATTCATATACTGCCTGCATTTTCTCTTCTGAAATACGTTGATAGCATGTGCATTGACTTATCCAACAGTCTTCCTACCCTTTGTGGTGTTAAAGCCGCCAAATCCCATTATTTTCATCATCTCGATCTCTTCTTCCGTTTTGCCATCCATATCTTCCTCTGAGATCTGAATTGGCTTCGCTGCCTTGTCTTTTTTTTAGGAAAGTAGGAGAGGTGGCCTAGGGATCTAGGAAGTTTTTCACAGTTCACACCTGCTCTGAAGTAGTTTAGATCAGTGGTTCTCAAACTTTTTCATGTCAAGGACCCCCAAATTGACACTTATCAGCCCGCGGACCCCCTTTTCAAAAGATATGCCAGGGACCCCCATATGAGAATTTTCTTTTTCGGCTCTAGCAGTGATTCTCAACCATTTTAATTTCAAGGACCCCCAGTTTGACATGCATTAGGGCTACAGACCCCCATTTAATGGCATTTCTATCCCATGGACCACAATTTATATTGTAAAATCTATGTCAATTTAACTTTAACAAATGGAACCAAATGGACCCTAACGGGTCCATTTGGTTCCATTTGTACACTCTCAGAGTTAGACCCATAATGGCCCATTTGGTGCCTAATCTATCATTTAGCTGGGGACCCCCTGGAACTCCCTCAAGGACCCCGGACCCCACTTTGAGAACCAATGGTTTAGATGGATGTAAAATATGTATTTGCTGAGTTTTGACACATTTGTATTTGGCACTGTGATCCACTTTATTCAGCCATATTTAGAATATTGCAGATTGTTTATTTTCGTACAGTACAAGACATTATTTATTTTTCAGCCATGTTTACTTGTGAATAGTATTGCATATTGTTTATGTTTTTTTATTTCATACAGTACAAAAATGTTTATTTTATTATGACTCTGCAAGGGCCATGTTCTGTCTATCTCGGTGTCGTTTGTTGCAATAAATATTTACATTTGCTATATCACTGCTTCTATCTCATTTATAAATGCTTTATAAGGCATAGATAGTCCTCACTTTACATGGGCTCACGCTATATCATTTGTAAATGCTTTATAAGGCATAGATAGTCCTCACTTTACATGGGCTCACGCTATATCATTTGTAAATGCTTTATAAGGCATAGAAAGTCCTCACTTTACATGGGCTCACACAATATACTTAACTAACAAGTAGTAACTACCTTAATAAATCATTTATTGAGTATGAATAAATGTTTATAAAACATGTATTAACACACTCACTAACCATGTACAAATGTTCACATAAATATGCATAAAAGTGGCTTGTATATGGTGCTTACTTAGACTTTATAAATTATCCTATGAACCATTAACAACTCATAAATAACTGGTTTATAAATTGATATAATACCTAATTATAAATGGTGAATCTATCATTTATAAAGTATGAGAATACAGTTATTAAGCACATTACCGATTAGGTTATCAATGGGCAATACAACGATTACAAATGTGTTTACAAACGCTTATTAATGCTATATAAGTGATGAATTCATGATGACTTAAGTATTTCACTAATCGTTAACTAATGCTTAATAGTGTATAGTTGAACCATTTATAACTGTGTTTACTAATGCTTAATAATGTAAGAATAATGCTTTACTAATGATGAGTTCATGATGAATTAAGCATTTACTAATGCTTAACTAATGCTTTATAGTGTGTAGTTATTATAAAGTGTTACCGCGGTTCTTTGCCTCATTCTCAGATGGAAGGGTTGGCGCATAGGCACAGAGAAGAGTTGCACAGCGGCTTTTTGCCAGGGGGATACGGACAGACATAAGTCTTTCACTTATGCCGGTGGGTGTTTCAGTGAGACTGGGTAACAGGCTGTTTTTTATGGCAAGACCGACACCATGTTGATGCGGTCCCCCTGTGGGGTATCCCTTCCAGAAAAAGGTATATCCCTTGCCTTCTTCCTTTAGGGATCCCTCGTCCAGAAGTCTGGTCTCACTCAAGGCAGCGATGTCAACGTCATAACGCCTGAGCTCAGCAGCAATAAGCGCAGTTCTTCTTTGCGGCCTGTCAGGGTTGTTGTCCAAAAGGGTTCTAATGTTCCATGTAGCCAATTTTAGGGGTATTTTTCTTGTTTTTCGACCGCAGTAGGGGAATGTCCCGGTAAGTGCGGTAACCTACCTGGGAAGTGCAGAGTGGGCAGTGTTTAGGCCACCTTTTCTAGGCCTTCCCCCAAATTTGGGGTGAGCAGTGTGGCTCCTAAATAGGGCTGCTCAGTCGTACAGGGGTCTGCCGAAATCAGCTGCCACTCAAATCCCAGCTGATAGTGACCATAAATAGCCCTGTATCGCTGACGTGCAGGGATCCAACTAGAGGCTCCCAGTTCATTCTAACCTGTCCCCGTAATCAGATATCCTATCGCCGCCAGACTTTGTTCAATTCAGAATCCATGCTGTTCTGGATCCACCAAGGTCAGAAGTAGAGACCTGTGCAATGATATGTTTTAAGTGCCTCTGGGGGTGCACAGTACCCAACCACACTATCTTCGCCACGAAGAGATGGAGCCTAGTGACAAGGGGGAAACCCAGGACAACCAGCACCTCTTCACAGCTGCAGGAGCTGCCGGATTGTGTGTTAGCTAGGGATGGAGCTCGAAAACCGGGTCCATTATATACCCGGGCATGAATTTATCGAGACCCGGTTTTCGATAAGCTTTAGGCTTGTCGAGCCTGTTATCGAGTGTAGCGGCCCATGACGTCATGTCTAAACTATCAATACAAGAGGCGATCAAGAAATAAATCTAATCACCCACGCTTGCACAAACATGTTGGTCTAAAAGTGTATTGATAGCTGCAAGTTGTGCCAAACAGCGCTGTCCGTCCCTCAGTCTATCGTTGCCGAAAATGGCAGATCTACAAGCTCACAACGTGGTGCGAACAGACGCAGTGTGAGCTTAGAGATCGGCCATGTTTTGGTGCGTGACACCGTCGTACGATGAAGTATACATTGCGCTTTTAAAGTGACAGTACACACATTAACTGTTTCTTCAATATTATTTTCCAAAAGTAAAAAGGTCACTTGCCTTCTGTCTGTTAGAAAAGTACTGTATTTGAAGGCCCTAGTAAAATGTAGTGCAAGTGATATATTTTGGTTAAAACAAAGAAAAAAGAATAGAAAAAATAACTATGCATTTTTTGTTTATAAAAAGTTGAAGAGACATGGAGATTTTAGAGTAATTATTACAGTACTATTCATAATATAAAGCCATTTAACACTTATTGCACATTATATGAATGGTTGTTTTAATGATAGGCAAAAATATTTTTTACTTTTGTCATCTTCATTTAATTTTAGATAGTGGTCAGCCACAAACTCACTGTCACAACTGGCCAAAAAAAAAAGATACCGGTTCTGTTCAGAGTTTTTCGCCTCACGTCTTTTTTCTTAATAATAGAAAAAGATCGATAGTGGGCTCGATAAAAGCTCGGTTCGATAAGCAGGCTTGATAAGGTGCTCATTATCAATAAAAATTAACGAGCTCCATCCCTAGTGTTAGCTGGCCTGGCTCGCAGGGTGTAGTGATGTGTCTAGTGCAGTTTGCTAGAGAGACGTTGCATGTAGGGATGCATGTGACCCCCCTCCCTTAGTTCCTGCCGCTGGCCGACCCATCCGGGTAAAGGAAGCGGAGTGCGTAAGTCTTCCGAAGTCAGTACATAGCCTCTCCTTCACCAAGACCCCTCGCCTTGCCTCCTCGCGGCAGCACACGGTAACTGGAGTCTTGCGACTCCAGGCTAAAAGGTAGGGGATCGACCCGCTGCCTTGCGGGTAAGTCCAGGAAGACAAAGGCTAGGGGAGCACACCCTGAGAGAAAAGCACCGTGATGGAGGCACACGTAGGCGGGCCACGACAGACTGGGGTTTCCAGTCTATCACACACACACACACACACACGCACACGCACACGCACACGCACACGCACACGCACGCACATGTGTTGTGCTTTGACACATTGTAAAGCACTTTGGATGAAACCATTATATAAACAAGGGAAACCAGGAGACCTGGTTCTGCCAGACCCCCAGTGGTCTTTGGGCGTGACCGACATTAGGACTCCATATATGGATATGACACACTCATAGCGACACCACCGGGATGACA
>NC_139959.1:40089534-40107034 GCF_963454915.1 Gymnoscopelus microlampas | reverse complement strand
GGGCATCATTCACATCCCAGTCATCATCACACACCGTCCCCCATCTGCCACCATGGTACACCTCCACTCTGCCTGAACAACGGTCTGAACCACCGACCAGCCTCACTGGAAAAACACCTGATATATCTTCCATATATGCACGAGTGTCATCATAACAGATTTCTGACATTATACACTTGAACTGTGTGCTGATTGATTGATTGATTGATTGATTGAATACTTTATTAACAGTTTGTAAAAAGAGTTTATACTAGATTATACAATAATGCCAAAAGGATAACACAAAAAGCCCTGAGGGCTTGTTTCCATTGTATAGGCAAATTACGCCACGGCTTGGAGATTATATACAGTATTATATATTTACCATATATTTTGGGTCTCTCTGGTCCTTTCAATGTGAGGTTTGGTCTCACCGCTTAACGCACGGATAACAGCACTGCGTCTTGCGCTGATCTTAAAGGGAATGGCAGTGGGTACTCTGATTGGATTGATTAAAGTAACGCCCAAACACACCCATGACTAATTCAGGGCGGCACCCGCATAGACATATAAAGGTAGACGCCTCCTCCGGCTCTGAGGCGTCTGTATCTCGGGTGTGCTTCCGCTTCCGCAGGGCAAGCTGGAAACTTCCACGTGCATCACACAAGGGGACGTTCGGTAGGCTAATCAATGGCAGGTGGGGGCGGGTCTTTTCGTAAGCAACTAGTCGGTTAGACGTGCTGTGTTTGGCCAGTAGTCACTTTGAGAGGCAGCTTGCCTTCTATGGCGGGCCACCAGAGCCTTGTTTTGCGATACAGGTCGCTCCAATGAACTGCAGAGGCCAATGAGGTGTCAAGGTTTCTATATCTATCTATCTAGCACCTTGGTGCAGTGTGCACATTCACACACCCATAATAGCAATGGCATTGGTCACGCCTCCACGTCATAAATTAAGTTATAGCACCAGTTCTTACCTTTGAAGTCCTTAGTAGAGCTCACAGAAGCTGTAGAGAGAGGACAGACTTGACATCACAAAATGGGTCTTTCACCAAAGTCTTCTTTCACAAAAAAAGATTATACATGTTTTGAATGTTTCAAAATATACGATCTTTAGGATACCTCTATAGAGTATAACACTACTCTAACACTACTCTAGATTTCTACAGTAGGGGAATTTGCCACACGATGCATTTTTTTAATTTTCAACATTCATTCATTTAGTACCATTTCAATGTGATAGGAATTAGTTTTGGTGTTTGCTCAAGGTAGACACAATAATACAACAATAGGAATAAACAACCGTATAAGCGCACGCACGAACACACGCACGCACACACAAGTATTTATGTCCACACACAGGGAAAGCATACAGGGACACAAATATTTTAGGTACAGTAAAGGTTACATTCACAAACTAATGGATTTGTCCATATATGCTGTAAATGACCACCAACCGAAGGGTTTCGATATGTGCTATACAGTTATAGCGTGTATGTTTATTTCCATTTAAAAAGATCGTTTTTTCGTGCTTTAATGTAACAATGCATAATGAATGCAACAGTCTTGTGTCTTAAGTCTTAAGTCTACTAAGGCATATGTTTTACATACAAAGGTTATTTGCATGCCTACTGATGTGTTATTGTCCTAAGACTACTATTAGCCCATTTAAGATGTATATTATTTGTGGTGTCAAGTTTAAGCTTATTTCGGTCTACTGTTTATTGAATTGACTATTGTATTTTGTGACTTGACATCCATGTGTATTTTTTCTGTCATATTTTCATAGTTTTCACGGTGCTACGGAGGAATAAAACAGCATCAGTATTGAAACTACTGTCTCATCATTACCCATAAATACAAGGCCGAGGGGCAGTTACATATGCATGTCACTCAGTACTCCCTGGGCATAAGTAGTGGCAGCTCCGCCTTTATGGCAGCAGAGACAGCACAATACTTTCCAATGTATGACCTACGGTTCAAGAGCTATAGGCCAGAACATTAATCGGCCTGTTATAGCGCCACCATGAGAAAAAATGTTGGCCTAGTGGGAATGGGGGTGCAAACTTTAACGACAATCGGATGCTGCGTTCATCATTTTAGGAATTGTGTTCAAATCTCCTGCTAATTTTGGAAGCCAAAATGTAGGAATCAAGATGGAATCCTGACAGATCCTTCTTGATTACATGACTATGAAGATAATGTGAACGGATTTGCGTGATGTTTCTGTAGGAGTAATATCAAAACATGTGTTTTGCAAAATCGTCCTCCTGGTGGCGCTATAACAGGCCAATGGGAAAAGTGTGGGGCAGAGGTTCTGCTCTGGACTCCAGGGAGTGTGTGTGCACAGTTTCCTGCTGATCGGGCCAACGGTGCTGGAGATTAGCTGTTCGCACGCACGCACGCACGCACGCACGTATGCACGCACGCACGCACGCACGCACGCACGCACGCACGCACGCACGCACACACACACACACACACACACACACACACAAGGACACACACACAGAATGGGGTTCATTTGGTGCCGGCCTGCGCACGCATACTGGTTATCAGTGTGATGTTGTCTGTTAAAGGAGAATTTTGGACTAAAGTTTTATTACCTTTTCTATGATGTTATGATATCTTAGGATGAATGGTACAGTACAGTGCGCGGATAGGCATTAGGTTAGATCACATATTCTAATCCGACTATCCACGCACCTTTTAAGCTGTGGCGGACAAGGGGTGGAGTTATAAAACTTTTCTACTGTACCATTCATCCTAAGATATCATAACATCATAGAAAAGGTAATACAACTTTAGTCCAAAATTCTCCTTTAAGGGGTCTATTGTATTTGTATGGTGTATGCATGGTGATATAGCGCCATCTACTGTTCTTTGCATTGTGGTCTGTTGAAGGGGCAGATATCATGTGATCCTAATCACAGTATCATTGAAATCACATGTTGGGTTTTAGGGCATGTCAGAACAAACACAGGTAGGCCTACAGAGGGGAAAGGAGCTCTTTCAACGTAAAAGTCTCTATAAAATACAATAAATACAGGGAAAAAGAGACAAAGAGCGTAACAACCCCTAGATATTCTGGGCAGTAGGCGCACACGGTATGTCACTGATCATTTTGTTTGTCTGTACAACTTATTGTCATTGTAGTTTGTGTGTTGGGAGTGTAATTATGTAACTTGAAAATGGACATTTTATTGATATGGATAATTCATGGACATTTAAAAAGATGACAGCAAATGGCTGCCAGCAAGGACATTTGTAATTCATTGTGGTTAAAACATATGATGTTTTATGTTGCAGTTTTTTACGGCGTCTTACATTGGGCAAATAAAAAGCCCATGTGAAACAGCAGTTGGACCGCTGTCTATCTTGCCTCAGAAGAATACAGTTTAGGAGCAGTTACACAAGCTATCCTGTACAGTGGTGTAAAGCAACTAAGTACATTTACTCAAGTACTGTACTTAAGTACAATTTTGAGGTGTTTTGTTTTACTTTTTTTTTTACTAGTTACTAGTTTCTTTTGGTTATTGATTATTTTGCTTATTATTACAAAACATACATTAACCACTTCAGCCCTATATACATTTTGGCCATTTGAAAATAGCCCATCACAATGCGTCGCGATGCAACGCATTGAGCTTGTAGATCTGCTTGTAGACTTGCTATTTTCAAAAGATTTGAAAACTTGTGAAATGGGCCATTCTGCATAATGAGTAGTTTCTACTTTTGGTACTTTAAAGGGATTGTTGGCAACATTAAGCCTAAATTTGAAAAATATGTATATATATATATATATTTTGCATTTTTTCCCCTCTATCAGCCACTATATAATGATGCTGGGGTGTTTTCCTGCATTGAAACACAGTCCTCTTTCTGAAATCCGTATTTTCCCTACTGTTTATGTTTGTCCGGGGCATAAATTAACGCACGCATGTGCGCATCCGTGCGCGTCCGTGTCAACTTTCGGATTTAAAACGCTCTCAAACTTCGTTTTTAAGGCACAGAATTTACTTTTAAGATAGCGTTTGGATAGAATTTAGTTGTTTAACTTCATATATGTGGTCAATTTATCATGAAAGAGCCTATTTAAAAATAAAAAATCAGAGAACCAGCAGGGGCGGGCAGTAACACGCATTGTATCCGAATAAAGCAACCTATTTTCGGCATGGCCCCTTCAGAAGTCCCCTTAACTCTATGGAAGTCCCTCCTGCGTCACCCCTTGGTGGTCGGGGAAACGAACTGCTGGAGGCGCAGTGTTTGTATCTCTGTACTTGCCGTCAATCCCTTTAAGTACATATTGATACCAATACTTTGGTACTTTTACTCAAGTAAATTTAGAATTCCGTACTTTTGCTTGTAGCAGATTATTTCTACATTGCAGTATTGATTCTTTCACTTAAGTAAAACATGTCAGTACTTTTTCCACCACTGATCCTGTATACTGTATCTATAGGGGGTATGCGCATGCTTAAAGTGAATGGCACATCGAGTGGCAAAGCGAGTGGCAAAGCAACATGCAAAGTGAGTTTAACATTGTTTAATGTTGTTTAATGCAATCAGATATGACTTTTCTGTTTGGATGCATGGGCTGTCAAGGCCAGAAAGTATTTTTTTGACACTCAGTAGGCATTCCTGCATAACTTCCGGGTTTGATGATGATGTCACACGCATACCCTCTATTGTCCCATGATTTAGTTGGATGTAGTAAAGACAGCAACCCTCCCCCTGGCCTATTACCATGGATTGGCTCTACCCCTCTCACCTGCTCTCACTCACTCCTCAATCAGTGGCCTGCTCTATATAAACTGCCTTTCAGGTCAGTTTGGCTGCAGCAGCAGCAAGACCACACATGAGAGCCCTATAGACCCCTTAACAGACGATGTCACACTGGTTGCAAGCGTCATACTGGTTGCAAATGAAACCCACTCTGTCAGGTCTCGCTAGGACGTGCCTCACTAGCCAACACACAAGAGGAGGTTGAATGAACTGAAACCAGCGCACCCCAAAACAACAGGTTGAGAATTGATTGCATGAAACAATCACTTGTGTGTCCAGTCTCAATGTTGGTAAACAAATAATTGGTCTATTGTCCTGGGAGTCTCAGCGAACCTGTCGACCTATGGTTATGCATCACTGAAGTGAGTTAAATGCATGGTTCTCATATGTTGCATTTGATTGGTTGGATGAATGTAATGAATGTTACAGATCACCTGTTTGCCTTGAAACCCTAAAGAGAGATTGTGTGTATTGTACCGTGCACACAAGGTACTTGTAAAGGAACTGCAGTAACCTATAGAGCATATTGTGCAATTTGTTTAGTACTCTGATTTAAGTGGTAGGCCTACCCCCTTAGAGTGCCAATTATTGTCTTAAGTACCTAATTGTTTATTGTTAAATGTGATTTAATTGTATAATAATTATGTGTTTCTCTTTTTCATAGTAACAAAACCATAACCGTGAAGCCTCATCACCTCCTTGCCCAATAACTTATGCTCATGTGTGCTATGGAAAATAAATGGCTTAAACGGAACTCTGCTGTCAAACATTCTTGCCGATGTTCCATGGTGATGTTCAAATATCCTGTGAACCAATACTAGAACTCTACCTACTTTTGGTTATTGATTATTTTGCTTATTACAAAACATACATTAACCACTTCAGCCCTATATACTTTTCGGCCATTTGAAAATAGCCAATCTACAAGCTCACAATGCGTCGCAACGCATTTTGAGCTTTTAGATCTGCTATTTTCAAACGATTTGTATACATTTGAAAACTTGTGACATGGGCCATTCTGCATAATGAGCACTTTCTACTTTTGGTACTTTAAGTACATTTTGATACCCATACTTTTGTACTTTTACTCAGGTCAATTTTGAATTCCATACTTTTACTTGAAGCAGATTATTTCCACATTGCAGTATCGATTCTTTCACTTAAGTAAAAAATGTGAGTACTTTTTCCACCACTGATCCTGTATACTGTATCTATTGTCCCATGCTTTAGCTGGAGAGTGAGCATGCATGCTTGCGACGGTGAAAACTAAACTGAACCTTACATCTTTGCTTCAGTGTTATTGTTGAATGTTGTTCAGTGATGCTTTACGCAACTCTGGCCCGCCTTGTTCCTGACAATAAGGCACAGCCTCTCGCGTAATATTGCTTAATCCATGAAGACCAGGAATGCATCCGTGTGTAATTTTTAGATTTTTTTATGGCTATTCAAAAATAGCAGATCTACAAGCTAATAGCGCGGCACCGAGTGCCACGCTACGAGCTTGTAGATCTGCTATTTTTGAAAAATCTTGGACATTTGTGCAAATCCTGTATATCTCTGCTGTCCAGCCAGAAACTGCTAACTCCAAAACGCTCATTGTTCAGGAAACGCAAAAACAAAATATACGTTTTTCAGGAAATGAAGAAAACCTTATATTTTTAAAACAAAGCAACACTGCCTCATCAAAGTTGGTATAGTGACTTTATATATTGTCAGATACTTGCATGTGTCATTATATTATCAACACTTTAACCAAATCGCGGGTAAATCAACACTTTACCCAGCGCAAGTGGAGTTAGCAGTTTCAGACGAGCAGAAATCAAGCTGAAGTGGAGGTGTCCAAACAACAATAGCTCCACTCGCTGCTAAGGGAGAGGTTTCTGAAGGGTACAAATTCTCAAAAGCTAACAATGGATCTCCAAGCTCACAATGCATCACAACAACGTGTGAATTAATGCCCTGATGCTTCATGCCACTTATTATATAGGCCTACAATAATAAACAGGACTTTAAATATTACAATAACTTCTGCAAAGAGGTAGTAGAATAGCGCGACAGAAATGCTATGAACGCCTTTCTTCTTGTCACATTGCTCTCCTCATTAAACACTTAATAGATTTTAGAAATATAATTACTTGTTTTCATAACATTAGCGTCAGTGCTAAGTTTGATAAACAGGTACACTGCATAGTTTTAACAGACTACGGGGACCTTGTTTACGTGATCCTCCTCCTCGTTCACTGCGCAACGCGCTCTACTCATGCTGTTGAAAAGCAGCGCTGTAGAGGAGAGGGGGGAGTTGTTTGTTTTTGACGGACAGTTTGAGGATCCAATGGAGTTGGGAGTTTTCGTCAGAGGCGCTTTTTAATACTTTTCATTGGTTCAAATGTTTTGATATTTTACACAGACCTAAAGGGTGTTCAATAGCCTTGATTTATGAAAAAAAAAAAAAAAACTGAAAATGGAGTTAGCTGGTCCTGGCTGGACACCGACGATATATTCTTTAAAGCAAACATATGTAACTCAAATCTGTGCTTCTGGGAGTCATATTTTGAGATGGGGGGGGGGTCCGTGGCCAAATACAACATTTTGACTCTGTGCCGCGCTATGAGCTTGTAGATCTGCTATTTTTTGAATAGCCCAAAGAAATCTGAAATGTCACACAGATGCGTTCCCGGTCTTAATGGGTTCAGTCAACAACACATTTAACACAATGGGTGAAATGCTCCTTTTAAACACCATAGGGTCCCCCAGGGGTCTGTACAAGGCTCCCCCCCCCCCCCCCCCTCTGAACCAAATCTCGAACAGACGATCTAGAATCTACAATGCGTTGTGTCGCGGCGCTTTGCGAGCTTGTAGATCGGCTATTTTTCGGAGTCAGGATAGGGACCTTGGGGTTCATGTGGTTCACACTCCTAACCAGGGCAGGCTTAGGCCGTGTGCCCCTTGAAAAATGACATGGCCCCCACGGCCACAGTGGCCGTGGGGCCCCCTGCCTGCACTGCCCTCTCTGATGGACGATAAATAAATAAATAATCCTTTTGCAAACAACATCCATGTTCTGTTCGTTTGTCAACAATGATCCAAATGGGAAGTTTATTTATTTCAGAATGTGACAGTTTGACATTGTTTGAGCCTGTTTTTGGAGCGCAGCTCCTAGTTTAAGTTAATTGCGTTCACCTGCTGCTGCGCACCACAGGGCAGATCCCCGCCAGGCCAGGTTGACCTAGCCAGGCCCATGAAATTCATAGGCAGTCACAGTAGCCATTTATAATGAAATCTGCTAAAACGAACTAATATACTGATACAGAACCATACATAGGTTATTGTCGCTGTCAGGTGGATACCTTGTATGAAACTGTTCCTTTTTTAAATGTATTATCTAAAAACAACTGCAAGCTATAATTATTAAAGAAATACTATATTTTAAATAGTGAAACATCAACTAAAGTCATTATTAAATCACATTTCATTTGAATGAAAATAACATGTGGGGAAAATGCATGAAACCTCTAGTCTGTGATTCCAATGTGATTAATGTGACCCCTACCTACAGTCATTGAAGTCCAGGGCTGAATGTGACATAATGTTGAGACCTATAGACTATGACTTTGTACAAATATTGGTAATTTGCCAATACATAATTTTGTGAAATAAATGGGTTGTATTTCACAGATAGTTAAACTATTCTTGTACTATATTAAAGTTAAATCATCCTTAACCTCCAAGTTAAATTCATTATTTCCGTGGACTTAAAAATCATTGTTTTATTTGATGGCCTTCCTGCCCTGGCATTTGGCCTTTGTGCCCTCAAAAAAAAGGACAACACCAAAGGCCAAGTGGCCTTGCCCCTAAAATGACAAAATTCCAGGCCTGGTCCTAACACTGGGTGGCGCAGTCAGTCAGTGACTCATTTCTATTGCCTTGACGACCACGCAGAATTATGCAAAGGCTAAAATGTTACTTAGATGGCATGTTATGTAGACAGATACCAGGTCATGGTATCCTATTAGTGTGTATAGTTTCAATGTAGGCTGATGATAGGTTCTTGGTTTACTTATGTATTAGTTTATTATTAGATTACTATTTCTATGCATTTGATGTATTATCTTGTGTCCTTGCTTACTGTAAGTCGCTCTGGATTAAGAGTGTTTGCTAAATGTCTACATTGAAAATTTAAAAAATGTGAACTTTTAATTAAAATTCGAACTTTTGTATTTTTAAATAGTGACATATTTTCATAGACCATGTAACGTCATGTGTAAGCATTGCTTGCTTGCTTGCACACACACACACACACACACACACACACACACACACACACACACACACACACACACACACACACACACACACACACACACACACACACACACACACACACACACACACACACACAACCACCAACGCAGGCAGGTGCGCGCCCACGCAACACTTCCTGTAGCTTCATGTTCTCTCTAAAGTCCCCCCTCTTCCACTCTCCTCTCCTCCACTCCACCCTCCTCTCCCCACCCGGGGGTCTATACTATGAATAGTATTCAAATAAAAGGTTTAATTTCATATTTGTGACACTGCTTTACAAGCTGATACATTACAGTCATTTAGCAGACGCTTTTATCCAAAGTGACTTACAATAAGTGCATTCAACATAGACCCCCCCCACACACACACACACACACACACACACACACGCACACGGAAGATGAAAGGGACATTTTGTCAACCACTCCAGTCCTGTATAGGCTACTGCGTTGTACAACTAACAGTGAAATTAGCCGATCTACAAGCTCACGTACATGTTGCGCTGTGAGCTCGTAGAGCTTCTACAGTGTGTTTTTTCAACTGTGGATCTTTCCTTTTGCAGAATATCTTTTGTGTCTTTATGTATGTATTTGTATTTTGTTGTTTTCTTGTGTCATGTCAAATGTGTGTACTGTTATATGTTGCATACATGGCTGTTTCTGGGTCGCAAGACAAATTTCAGTGCAAACTGACAATAAAGTATTATCGTATCGTATCGTATCGTATCTTCCCATGTGGATCTATCGATCCACATGGCACTGCTATTTTCCCTTTTACTTTTTTCCCCCCACACCTTATACAGATACCTGCCACTTATTATGGTCGATGTAAACATGTAAATATCTTGATAGAGTTTTCTCTTAACCTGTTGCCATTAAGACCTGAAGAAGCATCTGTGTCACATTTTCATTTGAGCTAAAAAGCATTATTTTACACTTTGGCTATTCAAAAATAGCAGATCTACAAGCTCATAGCGCGGCACAGAGTGTCGCGCTACGAGCTTGTAGATCTGCTATTTTTGAAAAAAACTTGAAAATGTGTGCAAATCTTTGAATATATATTGTTTAAAGCGAACATTTTAACTCTATTCTTTGCTTCTGGGGGGTCCCTGGAACAAAATATTTTGAGATGGGGGGGTCGGTGGCCAAATACATATAATTTTGGGGGTCCTTGACATGAAAAAGTTTAAGAACCACTGATATAGAAACATACATTTTTGTTCAGAATACAGTTGGGATTTAGAAGACATTTTGTAGAATCAGCCTCAGGTCTTAATGGGTTAAAATGTTCTCCTTGCTCTTCCTCTCTGCCCTATATACAGTACCAATGATGGAACTTGCACAAAAATAATAATTTTACCCAATTTCTCTTTTTACACACATGTAAACCTGTGATGATTCTGATGATCAGTCAAGAGGAATGGTACCTGACGTCCAGATTGTAATTACTGTAAGTGCATTCTTTTTTATTTAAGCACATTTAGATTTTTACTACTAGTACGGTACTTGCAAGTAAATGTACTTAGAAGAAACTCCTACCTGAAGTCCATAACAGAATGAAGAGCATCACCGTTGGGTCCATTGTGTCTCCAGATGGTCAGCACTGTTCACTGGATGAGATGGAATGTCTTCTTCTATGTCTGTAGTTTTTAATGATGGAATGTCTTCTATGTCTGTAATTTTTAATGATGGAATGTCTTCTATATCTGTAGTTTCTAACAGCTCAGCTCTTCTTTAGCGAGTGGCTTGTTTGTGACGCAGCTCTTAATCACGGTCAGTCTGATAAGGAAACTGTCATCAGTGGTGACAAAAAAGTACTCAAATGTTTTAATTATACGTAAAAGTATCAATACTGCAATGTAGAAATAGTCTGTTGCAAGTAAAAGTCCAGAATTAAAAATGTACTTGAGTAAAAGTACAAACGTATATTGGTATCAAAATGTACTAAAAAGTACCAAAAGTAGAAAGTACTCATTATGCAGAATCGCCTGTTTCACAAGTTTTTTTGTATAAAAAAATCATTTGAAAATAGCAGATCTACAAGCTCACAATGCGTCGCAGCGCTTTGTGAGCTTGTAGATCGGCTATTTTCAAATGGCCGAAAAGTATATAGGGCTGAAGTGGTTACTGTATGTTTTGTGATTATAATCAAAATCTACAAAGTAACTAGTAACTCAAGTTTTCATGTAATTGTAGTGGAGTAAAAAGCACAATATTTGCCTCTGAGATGTAGTGGAGTAGAAGTAAAAGTACTGAAAATTGGAAATACTCCAGTAAAATAAAAGTACCTCAAAAGTGCACTCAAGTACAGTACTTGAGTAAATGAACTTATTTACTTTACACAGACAGACAGACCTCGCTGTCAGTCTAACAGGAAGCTGTCATCAACGCGTGACGCTGAGCTGCTTCTAAAATAGAACATATGACACAGGATGTGGCATGCTGCTGTCTACACACACCTGTTTTATTTGCACTTTACTGTACGTACGTGAACATTTACCCTGGACAGACATTTACTGTAATATTGAACTAGTAAGATGTTTCAGATAAGAGTGTCTGTTGAATGTCTACATTTACTACCTAATTAAGAATTATTATAGGTGTAATTAAATGAATCAGCATCCACACACACACACACACACACACACACACGCACGCACGCACACACGCACGCACGCACGCACGCGCACACACACACACACGCACACACAGGAAGGTGTAGGTTGGTGTGCTTCTAAAATAGAACAGTAACACAGGATGTGGTTGGTTGGTTGTTGATGCTCCTGTTAGCTTTGATGTTACTCGTACGTTGATCTGGATAAATATCTGACTTCATATTATTATGTAATATTATTATATTTTGTCAACTATTTCTACACATTTACCATTTAACCCAGCGGTGATGCAACTTTGATGATGGAGAGGGCCATACAATATTTCCACACTCACTCCAGAGGGACACATTGCATACTGTCTCGCCGTATGTTAACTTTTTTTTGCCATTCTATGTCACACAAAAGTAGCAAAAATAGCCGATCTACAAGCTCAAAACGCGTCACGTTTTGAGCTTGCATGTTTGGAATTGTAACAGCATGAACTCAATAATATATCAGTATTCTGATATTGACCTGCGGGCCGCATTAAGTGAAGGTGGGGGCCGCATGTGATTACTGCCACATAGCTCTATATTGTGATAGTAATCATTGCTATAAAGTGTATGTTCAGTAACAGTGTTAAATAGATCTATAGTGTGATAGTAATCATTGCTATAGAGTGTTTGTTCAGTAACAGTGTTAAATAGATCTATATTGTGATAGTATTCATTGCTATAGAGTGTTTGTTCAGTAACAGTGTTAAATACATCTATATTCTGGTCTCTTTTCCAAACCTGTCATCTCTCCATAAGCGCTGCTATGTGGAGCTGAGCGGTACGTTGCTGCCCTCTGCTGTCTGCATTTAGCATTGTCCTACAGACACTACATTATTGTCTCTGGTTGGATTCTGTTTTATAAATAGTTTAAAGGGACACTAGGTAACTTTGAGCCTAAATTAAAAAAAAATATATATATATTTATTTAGCATTTTTGTCCAGCTATCAGCCACTATACAATCATGCAGGTGTGTTTTCCTGCAGAAAGACAGAAAAACAGCCCTCTGGCTTTTTGTTTCCACTGTTTTTGTTGACATTCCATTGTTTATATCGACATTAATCCCTTGCAGGGACTGAAAAGTCTGTATATAATTATATACTGTAGTTAATACTAATACCATACCTGGTATTACAGATGTCTGGCAGCTTAAACACTCACTGACACTGAAGTGATGATCTGACACTCACTCACAGCAAGACAAGGGTAAAACATATCGTCACCTTGCTAAACTAATGGCCTAAGTCATTTTTTGAGAAAAATGATATTTTTGCTTAAGTCAGCTCCTCATGACACTGGCCACCTCTGGTAAAATCACCTAATCTCCTAATTGAAAAGGATCATGCTGTTCACTCCTCTTTTAGTATAATGGCCTCCCTAGTGTGACTTAGGCCAAAATAGCCTTTTTTTGGCCTAAGTCACATGGTTTTGTGACTTAGGCCAAATTATTTACTGATTTAGGCCTTTTTATTTGTGCCAGATTTAAGTCAGATTTAATCCTATTTAAACCTATTTAAATATCTTATGTTACATAACTGACAGACAGTGTTATTTCTATTTAAATAGTCATTGTTATAAACATTTTGGGTGAAATGATTAAGAAATATCATATAGTTTTGTTTTGGATCAGTTTTTTATTTTTCCTGAAAAACTAAAAATGACATAGGCCATTAGTTTACCAAGGCGACGATATGGGTCTTCAACGGGGGGTCTGGGACCCCTAGGTGGTCCTCTGAGGGGGCGGGGGCAAGTTTACTAAGTATTGACATAGCTAAGATCATGTGTAAATGAACAAACAAACAAACAAACATTAATTGACACAGCACTGTCAAACACACACGCACACGCACACGCACACACACACACACACACACACACACACACACACACACACACACACACACACACACACACAATGTCCAACAACAACAACAACAAAAAAAAAGACCAAAGAGATTAATAATTGCACACTGCTTTATTGAGCAAAGATTGTGTGTGCGTGTGTGCGTGTGTGTGTGTGTGTGTGTGTGTGTGTGTGTGTGTGTGTGTGTGTGTGTGTGTGTGCGTGCGTGCGTGTGCGTGCGTTTTCCAAAACTGTACGCAATAACAGACTCAAATCAAACAAAGTAATGTAAATCAAACTCACACCAATTCAAACTGAACCACTTATAAAACCCTTTGCTGCAGTGGACCGGGGATTCCCCAGGGCTCTGTACTAGCCCCTTTCGGGACCCTGTTTACCTTGTTTTGTATTTGGGAAGACGGTAACCAGGGTCCCTTGACGCTCAAAGCACTCTCTCTCATATTCGCGGGTACCACTGTCTCGTCTCGGGCTAATAGCTCGTCGCTGGCTCGCTGACTCGCTGACTGACAAGCTGCGCGTCCTACGCATAACTCTATGGTCCTACGGTACTGCCTCTGATTGGCGAGCTCCTACATGCTTGCATGACAATCACAACGCGGGGAGGCGGGACATGGGAAGTGGAGCATTGTTTGAGAGAGGAAATTTAGCTTTACTAAATGATTAAAAATGTTAAACGGCAGCGCCGATCCGAGCGCATTAATGCAGATTAACCGCGGTTTAGTATTGCTCTTTTTGGTTCCTTTGAGAAATCTCTGCAACTTCCCAGCGACGAGCTATTAGCCCGAGACGAGACAGTGGTACCCGCGAATATGAGAGAGAGTGCTTTGAGCGTCAAGGGACCCTGGTTACCGTCTTCCCAAATACAAAACAAGGTAAACAGGGTCCCGAAAGGGGCTAGGCTCTGTACTAGAGTAGATCCTTTAGCTATATCTCTGTCTACATGCCAGAATGCCCGGGCGAAAGTAGCAGATCTACAAGCTCACAACATGTTCACAAATACGACGTGTTGTTGTTGCAATTTGTTTTATTTTTTAAGTTTTGGCCAAATGTTCTCCTACCCAGAATAGGAACACTAAAGGTGGTTTCAGACGGGGAGCGGCCGAAGCGCCTACAGTATGTAATAGGCTCTATGCACAGCGGCCATATTGGGAATGAATTGGGCCTCTTCCTTACTTCCTTCACAGGTGTTACCACAGACACTACATTATTGTCTCTGGTTGGATTCTGTTTTATAAATAGTTTAAAGGGACACTAGGTAACTTTGAGCCTAAATTAAAAAAAAATATATATATATTTATTTAGCATTTTTGTCCAGCTATCAGCCACTATACAATCATGCAGGTGTGTTTTCCTGCAGAAAGACAGAAAAACAGCCCTCTGGCTTTTTGTTTCCACTGTTTTTGTTGACATTCCATTGTTTATATCGACATTAATCCCTTGCAGGGACTGAAAAGTCTGTATATAATTATATACTGTAGTTAATACTAATACCATACCTGGTATTACAGATGTCTGGCAGCTTAAACACTCACTGACACTGAAGTGATGATCTGACACTCACTCACAGCAAGACAAGGGTAAAACATATCGTCACCTTGCTAAACTAATGGCCTAAGTCATTTTTTGAGAAAAATGATATTTTTGCTTAAGTCAGCTCCTCATGACACTGGCCACCTCTGGTAAAATCACCTAATCTCCTAATTGAAAAGGATCATGCTGTTCACTCCTCTTTTAGTATAATGGCCTCCCTAGTGTGACTTAGGCCAAAATAGCCTTTTTTTGGCCTAAGTCACATGGTTTTGTGACTTAGGCCAAATTATTTACTGATTTAGGCCTTTTTATTTGTGCCAGATTTAAGTCAGATTTAATCCTATTTAAACCTATTTAAATATCTTATGTTACATAACTGACAGACAGTGTTATTTCTATTTAAATAGTCATTGTTATAAACATTTTGGGTGAAATGATTAAGAAATATCATATAGTTTTGTTTTGGATCAGTTTTTTATTTTTCCTGAAAAACTAAAAATGACATAGGCCATTAGTTTACCAAGGCGACGATATGGGTCTTCAACGGGGGGTCTGGGACCCCTAGGTGGTCCTCTGAGGGGGCGGGGGCAAGTTTACTAAGTATTGACATAGCTAAGATCATGTGTAAATGAACAAACAAACAAACAAACATTAATTGACACAGCACTGTCAAACACACACGCACACGCACACGCACACGCACACACACACACACACCCACACACACACACACACACACACACACACACACACACACACACACAATGTCCAACAACAACAACAAAAAAAAAAAAGACCAAAGAGATTAATAATTGCACACTGCTTTATTGAGCAAAGATTGTGTGTGCGTGTGTGCGTGCGTGTGTGTGTGTGTGTGTGTGTGTGTGTGTGTGTGTGTGTGTGTGTGTGTGTGCGTGCGTGCGTGTGCGTGCGTTTTCCAAAACTGTACGCAATAACAGACTCAAATCAAACAAAGTAATGTAAATCAAACTCACACCAATTCAAACTGAACCACTTATAAAACCCTTTGCTGCAGTGGACCGGGGATTCCCCAGGGCTCTGTACTAGCCCCTTTCGGGACCCTGTTTACCTTGTTTTGTATTTGGGAAGACGGTAACCAGGGTCCCTTGACGCTCAAAGCACTCTCTCTCATATTCGCGGGTACCACTGTCTCGTCTCGGGCTAATAGCTCGTCGCTGGCTCGCTGACTCGCTGACTGACAAGCTGCGCGTCCTACGCATAACTCTATGGTCCTACGGTACTGCCTCTGATTGGCGAGCTCCTACATGCTTGCATGACAATCACAACGCGGGGAGGCGGGACATGGGAAGTGGAGCATTGTTTGAGAGAGGAAATTTAGCTTTACTAAATGATTAAAAATGTTAAACGGCAGCGCCGATCCGAGCGCATTAATGCAGATTAACCGCGGTTTAGTATTGCTCTTTTTGGTTCCTTTGAGAAATCTCTGCAACTTCCCAGCGACGAGCTATTAGCCCGAGACGAGACAGTGGTACCCGCGAATATGAGAGAGAGTGCTTTGAGCGTCAAGGGACCCTGGTTACCGTCTTCCCAAATACAAAACAAGGTAAACAGGGTCCCGAAAGGGGCTAGGCTCTGTACTAGAGTAGATCCTTTAGCTATATCTCTGTCTACATGCCAGAATGCCCGGGCGAAAGTAGCAGATCTACAAGCTCACAACATGTTCACAAATACGACGTGTTGTTGTTGCAATTTGTTTTATTTTTTAAGTTTTGGCCAAATGTTCTCCTACCCAGAATAGGAACACTAAAGGTGGTTTCAGACGGGGAGCGGCCGAAGCGCCTACAGTATGTAATAGGCTCTATGCACAGCGGCCATATTGGGAATGAATTGGGCCTCTTCCTTACTTCCTTCACAGGTGTTACCAATGATACTAATGAAGGCTCTGTTCCATTCTGGTCAAACAGAGTCAGGGTGCTGATATTGTGCATGTTGGCTCACTGGAGACACTCCAGTGGGTCTCAATGTGTGGTCCAGGTACCCTCATGGTTCCTTGAGGAACTACCGGTTGTATAATATAAAGTATAACACGGTACAAGTGTTCTTGTCACTGACATTTTTTCCTCTCTTTCTTTTAATAGACAATTATTGTTTACACCTTTTTCTCCCCAATTTAGTCATTATGCTAATTAATTACTTCCACTAGCCACTGCTGTACTGGCTCACCTGCCATTGAGGAGCCCCACCGGGAGGAAATGGACATGAAAATGTCCATGGGCCCCCATCTGAAAACACTTTGTTACCAGGGACCCTCATAAGAGATTTGAGCTAATACAGGGCCAGACATGGAAGAGAGAGAGAGAGAGAGAGAGAGAGAGAGAGAGAGAGAGAGAGAGAGAGAGAGAGAGAGAGAGAGA